>NW_019719375.1:308816-456755 GCF_002891405.2 Cryptotermes secundus | reverse complement strand
CTCATTCTCAGTGCCATTCAATCCCTGAGTTGATAAGATTCCCGCATGCCGGAAGCAGTTCTGAATTGTTTTTGTAGTTACTCGTCTCCATGCTTTTTCAATGAATCGTATTGCGTCCAGCAGCGTAACTGTGTAATCTTGCTTCTTCTCGATGCTCTCTACAATTCTTAACAATATCAGTTTGCGGTAGTGACATTTCAGGTTCCTTATGACTCCCTGATCCATGGGTTGCAATATGCTTGTAGTGTTTGCAGGTATAAACACAAGTTTAGCAAGTAGAGAAAGTGAGGGTGGGCAGACACATCGAACTTTCCCACGATATCAGAGAAATTCAGGAATGAAAATGACGTTACATACGAGGTTGATGCATTTGTGCATGTCGTACTAAGCAAGGTATAAAAACAGTTGCTTTATGTGGAATTAGTTCGTACTATTGAATATTTGACGCAATAGACAAGGTGTCGCAGAAACAGATGTTGCTATAACCAAGTTTTACTGTACTCGTATTTGAATTCGTAAAGAAAGCCTAATGTGGAACTGAATTCGTTGTGCGTAGAACACTTATGGCTCCAACATGGTCTGAGTTCCAAATTTGGCATCTTTATCTCCCAAACACGCAGACCTTGCCAGGCGTCATTATACCCCAGAACAATAAGATTATATCGTCTCTTAGTAGAGAAGCTATTGTTCCGTATATGGTGAAAACATACCTTGGCCGAAAGTTAATAACAGAGTATAATGGGCCTATTTGACTGTGTTACTTGCCTGCACAAAACTGACCGTATACTATGGAGGGCTGTCTATGGGCAGGTTTAATCTCTGAAACAAATAAAATTTGGTATCAGTAGTCTGTGTGTCATAGTTGTATGGCCAGTTTCATTTCTATACTTATCGGTCCAACAAAACCTTTGCTTCACAGTCTAAGTCTGGGCACACGGTAGCGTAGTTGGTTGAGACACTACGCTAGAAGCCGGAAAGTCGTAGCTTCGATTGCCGATAAAGTAATTGGATTTTTCAACTGACCTAATCCTACCAGCTGCGCTATGGCACTGGGGTCGACTCAGCCTCGAACAGAAATGAGCACCAGGATTCTTCCTCGGGGTCATGAGTGGCCGGCGCGTAAAGCTGATCTCACCGCCATCTGTGAGCCAATTGTCTAGAAAATGTGGGAGCCTCAACGTCTCAAACCCTACAGGCCCCTTCACGGCATTTTACAGAGATAGCGTGTTTTGAAATATAAAATTTTGGTATACTACATAAAATCTAGGCCTCACTGAGACCCAAAAGTTACAAATTCGAACCATTTTTCAATATGGTTGATACGTAAGGAATTGTGACAAAAGAATAATCTGTATTTATGCCCTTTTATGAGGTCTGCAACAACCTCAAGGACAATGTTGTATGAAATACCAAAAATATTGCATTTTGAAAATATGTACATTTCTTTGGATTATTCTTCCACCCTGACGATGGAAGTAGCAGACTACACGGCGTCACATCCCAGAAGACAGTAATCTTCACTGTCACTGTCGTGAGAACCTCGAACCTTACAATGGCCTTCTTGAAGCGTATGGCCACTTCCGGTTCTTGATGTGGGGAGAGATTTAGAGAGGAAGCCATATGGGTGGGAGAAGGGGCGTGACGCAGCTCCTCTTGCAATCTCAACCTCGGCTAACGAACGGCCTTGTTAGGATTCAGCTAATACAACAGCTCACTTGTAAGACATCCTACCAGAACATTCGCGGAGCGAAGTGCAGCTCTTCACAACAGATAGCTGGAGAAACACTCAGGGTCCCCCATATTCATTAGACGCGGAAGGAATTTTAAAAATACGGAGTGATTAGTTTGCAGTATCAGAGTGTGCCCGCAATATACAAACGTTACGACCAAGTGAACAGACTCGACATAAAACGCAACAGTAGTACCTATGTTAAAGACTGCGCAACAATGTGTTACCATAGAGATAAAGAAGAAACGATTTTGGTTCCGCGATAAGTCGAGTAAACTCTCTTCTTACTGAAAGTCAGTCAAGACTGTGACTCTCGGTCTTCCGTCTCTCCATTCATTGAACCGCGATGCAACATCATCTAAACATGGAGCGTAACTGTCAGCACAAAAATAACGTGTTTATTTACTGCAGCAGCTGAGCTTCTCTCGCACAGCGGATGGTGTGAATCAGCGATGTTACGATTTCAAAATGCTATCATCCATCCATCCATCTAATCCACCTGCCTACATACCTACCAACCCACCACCTATGTCTGTCTTCATACATTATGTCATGCAGACCCGCTGCTAGGCGACGACAGCGAAATAAGCAACTTACAACAGCCGTTTCTATGTAACGGCTCCGCCAATAAACACGAACGCGGCAATTGGATTGCAACAGAGCGGCGTTTACTACGCGGTCGGTACCGAGATGTTATAAGCAGGCCAAGTTAGTGGAGAGTTTTACTGGTTGTCCGTCGGTTGGTTGGTTGGTCAACCACTGAGGGTCAGTTAATGTGAGCTGTTCCTGTGAGAAGTCGGTAGCTGAGGCCGGAGACAGTTCGGGAACTCAGAGGAAGATCAACGTCCGCCGTTAAAAGCCGCTACCAAGCAACAGTTAGTGAAGACTGTAAGAAACTGAAAAGGCCTAGTGTGTCCTATAGTGTTTTGTGAAGTATGTAGAACAGTGAGAGCATAATCCTTACTTGTTACGATTTGTGGGAGTTCAATAAATCGGATTATCGATCTAAACAACTTCTATAGCAGTGGTTCTCAACCTTTGTCAGACCGCGACCCGGTAAATTCTTTTTTCTACAAGAAGATTGCCCGGCTTTTGAAAAACACTTCTATAGACATTGTCACGTGAAAATATGTATTCTTATCTATGTATCTAATCCGTTTACTACAATCCCATTCATCCAGCTGCCCTTCTGTATGACAGCACGCAACAGTCAGAACCGCACACTTCACCACAACCACATGCTCCTACTACGATCCAACCACCAACCGCCCCATATTCATTAATCACTCTGCTGCCGACGCTACACAGAGCGCAACAGAAAGGAGCAGCGAAGCTGTAGCCACAGCTTCACATATCAAAACAAGAAATGTCCATATCAAGACGTGCTGAGCGCGATGTTCTCAGTGACACTTATCATGGCCAAGGAATTGGTAGAGGACCCACTGCATGGCCTCCAAGTTCGCCTGACTTCAATCCTCTGGATTTTTACCCGTGGGGATACTCTAAACCCCTTGTGTATGCAGCTCCTGTTGACAACGAAGAGGCACAACCATCGCACTGTGGATGCCTGTCAGACTATCCGCAACTGCCTCGGCATCTTTGCACGGATGTGGTGGTCCATGATGAGACGTGTCGAGGCGTGCGCTGAATCTTACGGTAGACACTGAGCACTTTATAATTGTACTCTTTAGTCTACAGCTCACAAATTACATGTTTCCGGACACAGGTTGATACGGACATTTTTCGTCTTTTTGTTTTGATACGTGGAACTGCGCCCAAAGTTTGTCCGTAGGCTTCTGTTACGCCTTCTATAGTCCGATACTGACAGTATCGCTAAAAACATTTCCTCTACACAAAATTGCTTAAACTTATGGACTAAATGATGTGATGTTCGACAGTTACTGGCTGTACACACAAATCCTGGGGAAGAATGAGCGAGGTAACGTTGCCCTCAGTAACAAGAACAAGCTTTATGGAATGCGCTTATAACATGAGCCGTTTCAGATGTAATCCAGAGTTTTCAAAGTTTGTAATACTTCACATACACTGTTACCTTGTTAATAATGTTCGTATCAGAAAATAAAATCCAACTGTCTATGAGTCTAGCTGTATACCTGTCTATCCATCCACATCTAACACCATGGGACAGGGGCCTTCTTGAAGAACTTAGGGCAACTTATATAAACTAGATATTCTCAGCCCCAATGCCACCGAATTCGTAACAAACTGCCATTGGATCATTTACTGAAGTAGACGAATCCAATCCACGCCTATATCCTGGTTATCCGTTTTAATAACATCCTCCCGTCAATGATTATATCTCCAGGTAGTTTACAGCACTGTCTGAAATAAAAAAAAACTTTTTCTTCTCCACGAGGTTCCCATTTGCTTCCAATAAATAATTTCATGTTTGCTTCTCGTGAACTCAGTTGCCAGTACAGCTCAATCTACATTTGCATCTCAACTCTGCTCTTGTGTTAATGCTAAACAAGAGAAATCCGAAATACGTAAGTGTCTTGTGTTCAACTGAATTACTGCCACAATGTCGCCCTAAAAATACACGTGACTGGTTACTCCCAGCGAGGCCCGCCCGACTGTTTGGCACGTCGAGTGGTTCAACCAGCGGGCCCTAATTAAGCAAGAAGCGGCGTCGCTCCGCCTGTGGCCACGTCACGGAGCGTCGGAGTACTTTCTGCTCTAATATCTGCTTTAATCCGTTGAAGTAAGGGATGTCCAGATACATGTACATACTCGCAAAAATTACTCTGTTCTCTGTTAGTACAAATGAAAGACGAAGCAGAGGGCTGAACACCGGGCTGCGTCCCAGTCTGCATACTGGCTGGGTTTCGGTGCTCTTATGTTGGCCATTGCATCTGCCGGAAGTAAATACTGTACGCAAGAAATTAATAAACAAAGAAACGTTTCTGTCGCCCTTCCTATCATATGTCCTATCGTCCGATCGCATGTTCTATCGCCGAAATTACTTGACAAGATTTCGATTAAATTACGTAATTGTGCGTTATTAAACGACTGTAACAGTGTCGAACGCCGGTCACAGTGGCGACGCGGTCTAGGGCATGAACTGCCTTCGCTCGCTCGAACGCTGGGATCGTGGGTTCGAATCACACTCAAGGCATGAATGTCTATATTGTGTGCGTTTATTGTGTTTGTGCTGTCCTGTGTGTAGGTAGCGGCCCTGCGACGAGCTGATCCCCTGTCCATGGAGTCCTACCGACTGTGTATAGATTAAGAAACTGAAAAGCGGCAAAGGTCCACAAAAAAGCTGTAGAGAAATAGACAAACACACAGACAGAGAGATAGACAGAATTAAAATATACGACTCTGTAATTCTACCTGTTGCTTCGAGTATGACACTCCGTCTGTAAACACTGGCAGAATAAAAATGTAAATCTATCCGTGTAACAGGCCGTGGAGGCCCACAGAGTTGTGAGACGTTGAGGTTCCCACATTTTCCAGACAGTAAGGCTATCAGCCTTACGCACCGGCCGCCCTTCATCCTCCAAGAAGATTCCTGGTACTCACTTCTGATAGAGGCTGAGTCGACCCCAGGGCCATAGTGCGGCTGGAATGATTAGGTCAACTGAGAAATCCAATGACCTCATCGGGAACCGAACCGGCGACCTTCCGGCTTGTAGCATAATGCCCCCCATTAAAGAGTGTCTGGGAACAGTGTACAGGATATCGAGGTTAATATTTCGACTTGGAGGGGATAACATGAGGACAGAGACAATCACATAATGGTAACCTTTATATGTTGCATTTTTCATTAAACATGCCTATTATTAGGATGAATGAAATCAAGGAGGATGAGATGGAAAGAGTACAGCTGAGAAATACATAAAAAAATTATTCGGAAATCCTCAACAGAGAAAAAAACACCTGGAAGACCTATGCAGAGATGGAGTGGGTAATGGTGAAGATTGCAAACCAACAGGAATTCAAGCCGCTTAATACAGGCTCCAGCGTCGTTCTTTTGTAAACGCGGTAATGGACTCTAGCGTTCCATTAAAGACAGAGAATTTATTAACATGCTGAGAGTCTATCGGCTTCTCAAGAGAGACTGTTGCTTCACGGGATTAATTATGAATAGCGTGGGCATGTGGTGACTTTATGGAATGCGGGCCAGATAAACATTTCGCTTTGAAACAGCGTCGATGACACAGTGCTGTGTATAAAAGCGAAGTTACTATTGCTGTGTGGCAAACGCTGACCACGCCGTCAGCAAAACGATGACTCGTCCAAAGCCAATTTGTTGTTCAGAATGCACTCATCATGCACCCTGAAGTGTAACCACTGTTTCGAGCCAAGTGTTTCTCCTCACTCTTGGAACAAATAAGTGTGGATTGCTTCTGACTTCCTTCCAGGAATCCGTTTAAACTTGTCTTGCCCTTAAGCGCATAATCACGTAATTCTTTTGTTGCATCAGCATGTAAATCGTGAAAACACTCAGGAATTCTGGACTTCGTCCATCATCTGGTATTCTAAAGAACTCAAAAGAACACAACGTTTTGGAAACTGGATCTGTTTCCGTCCTCAGGTGTGGAGGTAGGAATCACGTATTATGTTGGGTCCGTTTGAAACAGCTAACCTCAATCACTTCAGAAGCTACAAATTGTGAAAATCTTCGCGGCTCATATGGATACCATTTGTTTAAGCGAACTCTACAATCTGGTTAAGTGGTTTCTCCAACTTTCCATACCAAATACGGAATTCAGGTGTGACATAAGAAATGTTATTTGAACTGTGAGATATGTTCTACCTACGTCATTATGTTTATTTTGTATAGTGAACAGGATATGGGCTCAACAACCGAGGAAATGTGGTTCGATTCTCAGCTGGGGCAAGATATTTTTCTCTTCTCCACAACACTGGTATTGGATCTGCCGGTTCTGGGGGCTCTTATGCAAGATATACAGGGGGGGGGGTACGGCGACCGGGTCATGAAGCATGTTGTGCCGAGGTTCAAAATGCGTGGAGATATACCCCCCTCTCCCACCCGTCTTTACGGCATGGTCCTTTAATTAAGCACAGGGACAACTTCACCGTTACCTCACCACCTCCTATAACATTCAAAATCTCTGCATCTTCGTATGTAGTACGTGTGTTTCGTATTCTCTCGGTGAACAGCGACATTTCCCTAAACACCATTAACCGGCTGGTCCATGTAGCGGAGACGTAGTGTTTCCTGCGAGGTAAGAACTGGATTTTCAAATATTAAATGAACTCCGCCGATCACAGTGGCTGGGCGGTCTAAGGCATGACGCCCCCTCCAACACTGGGATCGTGGATTCGAATCCCACTCCAGGCATGGATGTCTGTGTGCGTTTATTGTGTCTGCGTTGTTCTGTGTGTAGCAGCGGACTTGCGACGGGCTGATTCCTTGTCCAAGGACTCCTAGGAGTCGTACCGACTGTGTATATAGATTCAGAAACTCGGCCAAGATCCACAAAGGCTGCAGAGCCATATATAGATAGATTTAGATGAACTCCATGCTTCAAGAGGTCATATAATATGTTATCGTGTTATACTGTCTTCAAGAGTTACACGTATTTGGGGGGGGGTTATCTATTTCCTGAGACATTAAATTTTTGTAAAGCAATAAGATATTTCAAATCGTGGAACTGTTGTGTTTCTCATGGTAATTAATATTTTCAGCAAGTATAACCAAAAACTAAAGGAACTGTAAGGCGGGAGAGCTCAAATGTAACCATCCACTGGGCGGAACTTCTATTTTGCTCCCGAAGGTACGGTGAAAATGTAAATGACAGGAATTTGTAGTTTGACGAGAGATCGAGCTATGGTGAATGTCGGATGTACCTTACATATTGTCAAGTATTGGGGGGGGGGATGCGTGCCTTATAGATAGCTTCTGGATTGGATGATTGGATTTACTGACACCTTGTACACACCACTCGGAGCTACTGACAATTACAGTGCTATCGCTGATCTACACACTTTACAGTTCACCGTTGCACACGCACTAGGGTTCTCAGTCTTCACTAGCCGTATTCTGGCAACGGAATTATAACAGCCTCACTGTCACTTAAAATCACACATGAAGTCTTGTCATAGCCGAATTCCATTCCTGTCATAATTCTGCAACTGCCAATTCCTAAGACTGGACTCATTCAATTCCTCTGCTCCCAAGTTCATATCTTGGCAGGCTGGCGTCTTGAAACTCGACTAACTCTTCTTGATAACCACTTTGCAGGGACCACGCAATAAACATTGGCTCTCTACTGGTGGGAAGGCGTGTTTACAGCGCCGTTGCATAGAAACGGAAGTTACTCGATTTTTGCTTGCGTATTCGTTGCCTCTAGAATATGTTTACCGAGTCGTTGCCTAGCAATGAACGTCTATTCTGACTTCACTATTCCGGCTTTCGGGAGTCATTTCACAATTTATTTTGACAATCCAAAATCTGTCAAAATTAGTGAGCTGTGCGGTGGTGGTGATGATGAAATAACAATGTTTGGTGATTCACTTAAACCACGCCAATTAGCATGTCCACGTTCTTATTGCAGATAATGAAATTCACACTGCACGCCCAAACAAACGGATAATTTGACTAAATAATTAATGATCCATTTTATCTACAAGTGGCTAAAGAACACGACCGCTGCACCACACAGCCGAGAACAAATGACCGATTTTCGCGGAAGTCCATGTAAACATCAGGCCAATCATAAAACTCGCTAACTTTACGTTTCAGCTGCCATCTACAACATGGCCGCCATGTGAAACTGTACGGCAGGTGCACTAGCGCCAATTAATTTAAGTTCCTGAAACTTGTAGAGTGAAATGCAGGACCTATGTAAGACTGGTAGAGGTAATTTTTGGGGAAAGTGACGGGACGAAATATTTTTGATAATATGATAACTAATGGCGAGTTATAAATGACATGCTCGTACATATGATGACACATCCAATAATGGCAATACAAGTCATTTCAATTCTGTGGGGCGTCAATACACTAATTACACCATACGAAAGTTCAGTGCCGTCAAGTTATGCATGAAAGTAAAATGGTGGCATGACTTTCTTCTATTCTCTGGTTTAGATTACACAGAGCCCCATAACCGAGAGAGCTACGCTGACTGGAGCGCAAGCTCCTGGTAGGCTTACGTATGCCAGATAGGATAGTGGCCAGGCGAAGTGCAGTCTTCGGTTCTCCAGTCTGAGGTTTGGACATGGGGGTAGTAATACGAACCTATGGAGGAGGCCAAGATCCACACAGGGCTGTAGAACCAGTAAAGAAAATAGTTTGCATTATATTAAAATGAAGAGCCGGCATAGCGATTGGCTACTGGCTGGACAGTCGAGAGACAGGAGTTCGAGTCCTAGTATGGGCAGGATTTTTGTTCTCTCCCCGTCGTCCAGACACTCTGGGGCCCACCCGGCCTCCTCTCCAATGGTTTCCGGGGGCTTTTTCACCGGGGATAAAGGGCCGGGGCGTGAAGCTGAACACTGACCTCCAACTAGTACAGAGGTCAAAAATATGTGGATCTATACATCCACTTCCCCATACGTCTTCATGGCTTAGTGCTTAATTAGTTAAGTACATGGAGTGATATTTATCAAGCGTTCTACGGAACTAATCTATCACTATTTTACATACCATCCGCCCTGGAACTGTTCTGCCGGTGTCCTGAGTTTCCAGCTGTCGATATTCTCTGTCTGATGTCTCACACGTCACTGAACATTAAATCTTTCGCAATGGAGGCTACTTACTGTTAGTATCACACTTATCACCTGACACATCTGTTTAAGTAAAAGAGCAAAGAGTAAACACCGATAACAATAAATCAATATTGATAATGAGACAATGGTGACTTGGTGAAGGTCATGAAATGCAAGGGGCCGTCACCAAGGTTATATCCAGTTTCTTATGTAATCAAAAGAAAAAGTTGATGTTCGCGTTCTTCTATACAAGCTGACACCGAATTATTTATCCAGACAATACGTTCTTGGCTATTATATATATCTCAATGCCACTGGTGTTCATTGTATACACAAATCTAATATAAATCCACTGCAAAAAACAGTCCCATAAATCCATGCAGGCTGGTGTAACGATTTGTATTCAGGAGGTGACCGCTTCGAATTTCGCTCGGGCCACTGACGACTTTATTTTCGTGGTTTTACTCAGTCACAAACGGCGAATGCCATGACAATATTGTGGCATGTAGACCCATTGCTAGGCTACGATCGCGAAACAAAGGAACGGTGTTTTCTGTCCAGTTAGCGTCGAGATGTTATAGGAAGGACAATTAGTGAGCAGTCGGTCAGACAGTGGAGTGGAGTGGAGTGAGTTAGTTGGTGAGTCAGAGGACCGCTGCGGTTCAGTTGTGAGCTGTTGCTGCCAGAAGCAGGTAACTGAGTTCAGGAACCCAGGGGAATGGGAACGTCCGTCGTTGAAAGCCGTTACCAGGAGACTGGTGAAGACACAGCAGGATAAGAACACTTTATAGAGTGTGCTCTAACTGAACTGTAAAGTGTGTGAATTAGTGAAATGGTTATAATTACTTGTAGTCACGGGTCTGTACGAGTTCACTAAATAATATTACCAATCCAAACCCCGTCTAATGTCGCTAAATTTAATTAAGCCTCAACCGCTTCGTTCCATATGCTCTCTAGATCATGATTTAGTTTCCGTCATGCGGCTCGGCGCTGTAATCTGAGACACGGAGAGCGTCATGAAATATGCCATGAATAATAATAAAGAAATATACATATACAATACTGCAATCAAACTTCATTAAACATCTTACTTACGTAGTCGTGGAGCTGAGCCCTTCTGAAGGAGCCGCCAATTCTGCAGCTACTCAAGAATTTCCCCGCATTTCATGGAACCCGAAGGTTCACTACCGTGTTCACAAGAGCCTTCCACAGGTCCCTATCCTAAGCCAGATCAATCCAATCCATACCATACCATCCCATCCTATCTCTCTAATATCCATTTTAATATTGCCCACCCACGCCTTGGTCTTCCTTGGTCTTTCCTTCTGGATTTCCCACAAATATCCTATACGCATTCCTCGTCTCCCTCATTCGTGCTACATGCACTGCCCACTTCATCCTCCTTGACGTGATCGTTCTACTGACAAATATTTCGCATAAAAGTCATCGTTCTGAATTGAATCTAAACTTCACTGCAAGTGCTGCCTTCTGCTGGAGGAACAGTTTCTGAAACAATTTATAATGAAAGTTTCATTTGGCGTTCGTGTGAAGTACAAACCATGAGGCTTGTTGCGCAGTTAAGTGCCAAAACTAAATTCGTCACATAAATTTTCGGGTAAATACTTTCCAACGCCAAATTTAAACGAAATCCTCTCAGCATTTTTTCTTCTTCTTTGGTTATACGTTCCTTTTGTCTCCATTCGGTTTCTGAAGAGTAATGTTTCGTTCTTAACTTAGGAGAACCAATAATTATATGTCAGGGTGTACTCCCTTGGGGGGGGGGGGTTGGCTTCGCCACGCCTAAAGGGCCCCCCGTACCCTCAGTTTTTCTTAGTTTTCTTTCCCTTGGAGCCGGGATAGCGCAGTCGGTATCGGTCGGTATAGCGACTCGCTACGAGCTGGACGACCGTGACGTCGGAGTTCGAGTCCCGGTAAGGTCATGAGTTTTCTATTCTCCAAGTCGTTCACCCCGGTTCTGGGGTCCACCCAACCTCCTATCCAATGGGTAACGGGAGCTCTTTCCCGGGGGTAAAGCGGCCGGGGCGTGAAGCAGACCACTCACCTCCAACTAATGCCGAGGTCAAGCAAATGTGGATCTATACACCCACTCCCCCATACGCCTTCATGGTGTACTGCTTAATTAGTTAAGCACAGGGACAGCTTTAGCTTATTACCCTCCGAGCTACACAGATTTTCCAAGTCGTGTTTTCTTTTCAGGCGTTCCAACTAAAATCTTGCATGCACGTCTTATATCACCAATATATGCTACGTGTCCCACCCATCTCATTTTCCTTCATTTGGCCATCCTAGTTTTGGGTGGCGAATGTAAATTGACACAGGAAGCCGGCGAAAACACTAAAGTCCGCGACGAAAAAGACAGCGCGTACTGCATAAAGATCTGACATAAATTTTAGCTATGTTTGTATTTGCATTACAGCAAACAGAATTACTGCAATATTGCATACGTCACACAGCTGACGTTACCTCATTTTGTTCTCTGGCCTTCAGGATCGGAATTCACCCACGTGACGGTAACTAGCAGCCATCGGAACTGAATCACGCAACTTCACCAACCGACCGGTAATATACGACACCACGACATAAAACGTTTCTTATAGACATCTGCGTCACCCTTCAGGAGCGATGTTATGTTGCAACTGTTACCGCCAAGAGAACCATATATAGCTAATATGAAAGTAAACTAATATTATTAGGCAACGAACATGGAGTTGGATACGACTGCCGCAGGATCGTGTCCAGTGGGAGGCTGAAATAATTTACGAACAAAATTGTGACCGCCAGATAAAAAAATTCAGATTGTAACTTACGAAATGGTAGTTGCACTGGATGGTACTTGAGGTTTTATGGCGTGGAATATTAATATTGTCACGTAGTATATGTAACTATGGCTCGTGTTTTGGATGGGATATTGATCACTTATACACACGACCCGTAAGTACATGCAATTACAGGGCCACCGCTAATCTTCACACTTCACAAATCAACACAGAACCCGCTAAGACCTTCCAAGCCTGCTCTGTCTTCACCAGCTGTTCCCTGGTAACGGCTTCTAACAGTCAAGATTCTTCAGCTTCCGTGCTCAAGTTCCTTCTGGATGCCAGCTACCTTTCAGCTGAACTTCGAACACTTGCAACCAACTCTTTTCTTCAGAATTGACTTGGCTGAACCAAATGTCTTCCTTATAACTCCTCAGCACGGACCATCGCAGCACGCCCAGTTTCCAACAATACTGCGATTGTTGCGCGTCAATTCGTTGCTATGGAGACGTGTTTGCAACTGTTACGGATACAGTATATTTGCCTATCTCGCGGCCGTTGCATGTTAACGGCTCTACACTCTGGGTTATTGAACCGTGTGCTTTGGTAATGGATCCTAATCGTTTCGGCAGCAGGGAACATACTCCTTCTATCTTCAAGGCGACTGATGCAGTACGTTCTCCTGAATGCTAGTAACCACTTACCAGACTACACGGCATTACGTCACACAATATCATCGCATCATGAAATTAATTGGTTAAACAAACAGTAGGCATGGACAGAAGGCGACGGAGATAAATTATGGAAGTGAACGGACCTCAGAAGGATAAGAACTATAAATCAAGATTATATAGTGTATATAAGCCTAGTTACATACTACAAGAGACGAAAGGGATCTGAGAATGGGAAGCTGAAGAGAATATCTGGACTGAAGAGAGTTGAAATAAGAGGCCGCGGAAAATTACATGAGGACAAATATGTTTCTAGACATCATTCATCGTCCTGCTTTTATCTAAACACCGTCCTCTTTATACAGGGTGATTCAGAAAGATGGGCACAATTTCAATTGGCTATATTTCCTGAATTATATGTTGCATTTGAATTCTGTAAATTTCACTTGATTATACATACATGGAAGTTTATAGATGTTCAATGTGCCCCCCCTCCTCCGGCTGCACGGATAACATCTAGACGGTAGCTGAATTCATCCTACACTCGATGACAAATATCTTGCGTCACTGAGTTCACCGCAGCTGTGATACAGTTTCTTAGGTCATTCAAATTTGTGGGAGGAGGTGGTACACGCCACACAGTTGTTTGCGATAGTCCAAGTTCTCTACTAGCACTACGGGTTGACTTCATTGGGCTACGCTCAAAGTTCACTCGAATGCACTCCACGTTCTCCTCCGATACACACGATCGGCCCGGGCTTTTACCCTTACACAGAGAGCCAGTTTAATCAAATTGTTTATTCCAACGATAAATGCTCTTCCTCGTTGGAGGTTGCATGTTAAATGCACGCTGCCCCGCAGGCGCAGACTCACTTTTACTGAACTCACGAATGCAAAAAAATCTTGTGTTGCACAGTAGGCATCTCACTTACAACTGACGCAGTGATGGAGGGCACTAGCGGTAGTACTAGAAACTTTACAACATCCTCTTTCAAATGTACTTTACAGAATTCAAATGCAACATACAGTTCAGGAAATATAGCCAATTGAAATTGTGTTCATCTTTCTGAATCACGCTGTATTTCCAAACACGTTTCGGAGACAGGATTCTGTCTCCCTCTGGTAAAACCTACTCAGTTGGGCGCAATCAATAGAGCTAGTTCCTATCTTCCCAACTGAGGTTCTACCTGATGACGGAGACAGAATCCAGTCTCCGAAACGTTGTGTTTTGAAATATAAAGAGGACGGTGGTTTTAAATAAAAACAGGATGGTGGATAATGTCCAGAAACATAATAAAGTAAAAAAAAAAAGTAAAGCTCTCTTTGTAACAGGCCGTGAAGGCCCATAGAGTTGTGAGACGTTGAGGGTCCCACATTTTCTAGACAATCGGCTCAAAGGTGGCGGTAAGGTTGTCAGCCTTACGCGCCGGCCGCGCTTTACTCCCCAGGAAGATTCCTGGTACTCATTTCTGTTAGAGGCTCAGTCGACCCCTGGGCCACAGTGCGGCTGGAAGGATTAGGTCAATTGAAAAAAAAATCAAATTACCTCATCGGGACTCGAACCCGCGACCTTCCGGCTTGTAGCATAGTGTCTCAACCCTAATGTACCGTCGTCATGAACTTAGATCTTACTTACATCTTACGTGTACTCTTCGTCAAATACAATTAGAATGATCAAGCCAAGGATGATGAGATGGACAGGGCATATAGCACACACGGGGAAAAAGATTAATTTATGTATGTAGGAGAATACCGTTACAATGGATCATAGAGAAATAGGATGGGGTGGTATGGACTGGATTAATCTGGCTCAGGATTTGGACCAGGGACGCTCTCTTGTGAACACGGTATTCAAACTTCGGGTTCCATTAAATGTTAGGAAATTCTAGAATAGCTGGGCGACTGGCGGATTCTCAAGGACTCAGCTGCATGGAGTTAGTTGATGGAAAGGGCGACTAGACGGAAAGATTGAAAGCGGAAGGTCTAAGACAGGGTGGAATTAAATACCTGCAGATCGAAGAGAATGAGAAAAAAGAAAAATACACTGGAGGCGGAACCTTGAGGCCGGTATAGGCACTGTTACCTAATCCGTGAAAACGAACACCGTGACCTCGCTGCAGCTAACTAACAATTTCCACAACTGGATTTGAGGTCCTCGCAGAGGCAGCTGTGATGAGTATGACCGTCAGGGTTGTAACGCTATATAGTTTGGTAGTTCAACAATTCGGAGGAATATATCGCTTCCTTCTTCACGGAAAAAAGACTAACCCAAGCAAGAAATTAGAAATAAGCAAATGGTAAGCCCTGAATCTTAATTTTAAGATGCGTTTTCATATCAGTCGCAATGGATAGGGTTGAACTGTTATCCAAAATGTTGCCTGGAGTGATTGAGAAAAACAAAGATTGGTCAATCCCGGTATGGGATTAAAATTGGTTCTGTCACAAACATAAAAGAAGAAGAGAGTATCATTTACTCAGCAAGTTCAAGCTTCCATTATTTTTTGGCGTTTCTGAAAAATAACGAGGGGAAAAATAAACTGCAGGCTCACTGTCACAAGTGTCCGCTCGTGTGCCTGACATTTCATATAAGAAATTCCTATACATGCATCTAATTTCAACAGTGGAATGTCAGAAACATTCAAAACGATTGCATGTGATTTATCATTATTGTAGCAACAGGTCTAAAACAAGTTTCTAAATATGTTAAAAATTTTTATGATCAAGAATACTCAGATATTGGAACAAAAAGTGAAAACGAAAAAAAAGTAGACAAAACAAAAGACTAAAGCATTTAAGAGACTGCATAACATTCTTTTTCAATGCGGTGTACAATGAGTTCTTACTTTACTGTTGTTTCTTGTTATTCATAATAGGTTAATTGGAATATGTTCGCTCCGCTGCTTCATAGCTATTTCAATTACAGAAGCACGCCACGACATTTCACTAACTCAGCAAACATCGCAGTACAACAATAACTGATACCAACAGCCAAAGAAATCCATCCCTATGCGGTATATTTTCACTGAAAATTCCTTATAGCAAGTCTAATTATACATCATTACGGCAGGGAGATGATAAAATAAAGACAAAAAAAAAGCGATTCATCATGTTTTGACAAAGTAATTAAACGGTAATTAGACATAACTTATTTTTCTGCGTAACCACCCAGATTTTCAAAGCATTCTGTCCCACAAGTTCCCTTATTTCATCAGAATATGTTTTCTTCAGTTGTCTCGGATACGCTGATTAACCTCAATATTACTCCGTGGCTTTCAGTCCGCAAGCGAACTATACTGACCGAGCGACCACCCCTTGTCGGCGAAGATAGTGCCAACTTTAGCGGACAGAGGATGTCACGTGGTCAGCGCAACGGATCCCCACGGCAGTTAATCTCGGTTTTCTAGACCGGAGCCGCTATTTCCTTGAAATAGCTCCTCATTTATCCTCACGAGGCTGAGTGGACCCAGTTCCAGACACACTACTTCTCAGAAAATCTGGTAGCGCTGGGAGTCGAACCCGGACCTCTGAATCTGTAGCCAGGTACTTTGCCCACTAGACCATAGAGGCGGTCCCTATTTTTTTTTAATTCGCTTAGTGGGGAGTGGAGCCCAACTGGGTCCACTCGGCACGGCGGCCACTGATTAACTCACACCGAACATCGCGGTCCGGTGAGCTGCACTCCTGCTTCGTACTTCGGAGGTCACGAGTTCATATCTCTATCCAGAGACCGGACACGCCACGGAGTTTTAATTTTTTTGTAGCTGTCTTCAGTGTTTTAAGCACATGCCGTGAAAGTAAATCACATTCGGCCATAAACGTTTTCTCCGCATCCTCCTCAATTCCTTATTTACTAATCGTATTATTCGATGCAGTACAGCCTGAACTAATAACAGGAAACAATAGAAAAATATATGCATGAAACGTGAATCGCAACTGTTCTGAGGTTCCGCCATACTGAACTGTCATTCTTCCGCAAATATCACTAGTTTTCACACCCTCTGACCACTGAATTCGGATCACAATCTGGTGTTTTCTGCATTTTATCAATGGAACCGCCATGCTAGATGTCACGGCATTATTGCGTCTCAAAATACCATGAAAATCAAATGGGTGAAAATGAAGTACGGTTCACTGCTTACATCCGCCATGTTCTTCAGTGCTGCCAACTTCACTTTGGGCGTCACTTTGTTATTTTCCCTTCGTGTATGCGTACGAGCAGCTGCTCATGAACATCCAACTTCTTTTCACGTATCCTTCAATGGCATCCAAAATGGATATGGGGAACTCCAGCATTCCATGGCCAATCCAAGGACAAAGGCAAAGTTACCCCGTACTTAAATTACCTAAGGCACGTGTACGAGGAGTGCAGATATAGCTCCACTATTCTTAACCTTGACAGCAAATGGAGTGGCCAGCTTTAGGCATCTGCTCCTTTACCCCTGGGGAAGGAGGCCCAGATACCCAAAACAAGAGACTGGGTTGGCCCGAGACGCTACAGGAGGGGGGGGGGGAGATAAAGCTGTACCTGTAACAGGCCATGGAGGCCCATAGGGTTGTCTGACGTCAAGACTCACACAATTTTAGACAATCAGCTCACAGATGACGGTGAGGCTGTGAGCCTTACGCGCCGGCCGCCTTTTACCCCCAGGAAATATTCCTGGTACTCATTTCTGTTAGTGGCTGAGTCGACCTCAGGGCCACAGTGCAGCTAGAAGGATTAGATCAATTGAAAAAATCCAATAACCTCATCGAACCCGCGACATTCCGGCTTGTAGCATAATGCCTCAACCAACTATGCTCCCGCGTGTCGCCAGGAGGTAAGAACAGAAATATTTCACCTCCCGAAATTGGAACCCCGATTCCATGGTCGTCCCCTGTTGTAATATGTAAGCTAAAAAGCAACATCGAGTCCATTGACAAGAATTCAATTTAATGTTACCCCGCATTTAAAGAGATAATAAGGAGTTTCGTATTGACAAACGGCTGTGAAAGTAGAACTCAAACATGAAAATTAAGCATATCAGTAAAACCAGTGATAGCAGTACTGCGAAAGATCACGTAAAGATCACTGAGGAGAAACGTCAGAAGTTCTGCTATAAGGGTCACTTAAACCCAGAAGCAAATGGATTAATAACAGGAGAACGAAATGGTGTGAACACACTGACCGAATGGAAGGTAATCGATTAGTGACAGAAATGAGAGATTAGATAGTGAACAGAAAGATAATCTCGAGAAGACCAAAAATGAGGTGGAAGGACACGGTCCAACAGGAAGCCTGAATGGACGCAACAAGCTTCAAAGCATAACGAAGAAGAAGAGCAGGAGAAGAGGAGGAAAGACGTTTATAGACCTTAACTGACTACCAACATCGACTCTGAACGAATTTTGTATTTTTATTTAACCATGCAAGTAAATTCAATTTGTTATTACAGCTTCTAGATAAAATAAGTCATTTTGAAACCATTTTCTGTTTAGAAAACGCTCAAGAATTAATGCTATGAATAAATGTGTGCTAATGGGAAGCAAGTCATGACAACAATGTACCGAGATGTTTGCAGTTATTTTACGGAACTCCGAACAGAGGAGTCAGTGTACTGTGAAGAGCTTTTCTACCAACGAATTGGATCAGGACGCGTAGTTTCCGTTATGGGCCAATCCGCATTCATGTTGCATAAGCACGAGATCATAAATATACACGACTTTTTAATACCACAGATTTCAGTTTCTGTGATTTTCGATTAATGTGATACATTCTCAAGTTCACTGACGTCCAAGAAAATATCTACACAACTCCGACTGTACCAATACATAACATTGCAAACAAAAAGGATCAAATGTAGTCCTTATCACACAAGATACATCAGAAATGTAATCAGAATTCCATTTCACCCAACTCCACCGGTCTTACCTTCCGACAGGCCAATAACTTACGTGTGGGAAATCTTCAATACTTGAAATCCCCCAAACATGTACACCTATACGCAGCCTGATTTCCAGCCCACGACCTACGGGGTCACAAATATGGAGACAGTGTTCCAGAGGAACGTTGGGGAGTGTATCACAAAACAGATTCAGTAAATGTGCCAATATGAGAGAAGGCAAAGATTCGTTACGGAATCCTATAAACAATCTAAGTCACTAAGGCAATGAAGTGATTAAATAAAACAAAGAAACAAAAAGCAGATTAAATTCTACTCAGTTCCTGTCTCTCCTATCTTGAAACCTGAGGCTTAAACTACACAGGTCTGTAACATCACCTGTGTTCTACGTGGACATAAACACGTCTCACTCTTTGATGAGGTTTTCACGGCGATGACCATGAAGAAAGTCGTCTTCTGAGATCTGGCGCCGTGTATTCTTGGTTTTAACCGACGTTTCGGACGAACATATCGCCTCCATCTTCAGGGTAGTTGAGCAGCTATCTGTATTCGCAACTCAACTACCCTGAAGATGGAGGCGATATGTTCCTCCGAAACGTCGGTTAAAACCAAGAATATACGGCGCCAGATCTCAGAAGACGACTTTCTTCATGGTCATCGCCGTGAAAACCTCAAAACTTACTTCTGACTCTTGTCCCCTACGGAAGAACATGGGATTGCGTGTGTTCGGAAAAGATGTCCTGAGGAAAATATGTGGTCGTAAGAGAAGAAAATACATGAATGTGGAGAAAACTGAAGGTATAACGAGAAGCTTCATAATTTTCATTTTTCCCTATATATTACTGGATGCGGCGAGATGGAACATATAACATGCATGGGAATATGAGAAATGATTCAACTATTCTTGTCGGAAAACCTGAAGAGAGACTTGGTGACATCTAGGAAGATATGGCAGTATATTATTAAAGCGGAGCTCCAAGGACTACGATGTAAGAATGCGAACAAAATTCGTCTGGCTTAGGAAAGGGACTTGGACCTCTGGGTTCCATAAAGCGTAGGATTTTTTTTTTGACCATGTGAACTGTTTCCGACTTCTCAAGAAGGTCTAAGCTATTTGAAGTCAGTCAATTTGTCAGTTAGCAGAATAGCTCTTCAGTATTTATTAATAATGTAACATGGCGACCTGAACTTTGCATTTATGAGGAATTCAAGCACTGACAAAATGAGTGGTTAGCTGTTTTTTTGCCTATTGTTTGTAATTTACTTCAACACGGTTTCCTGAACTTCTCATGCGTAACAATTGTAGAAAGTCTGTGTAGTAAAGATGTGGTTTTATTAGAAACCAAATAGCTTTCAGATGTTGATGTTAATACATCCTTCTAAATGGTTAAGAAGCACGGAAGCCATTTAAATTGAGGACGTGCCGAGAAGTCTAACGTCGTAGATTCAAGGGCACATTGACCCTAATCTGGCGTCGTGACTCTTGACGGTGGAACCGCAGGAGGGTGTAACCTTTTTTTCTTTCTTTTTTTTTCCATAACTGTTAAGGTCAGGGTGAACAAAGGACAACAATATGTGGGTGTATGTTAAAGATGTAACTGTAAATGTCAAACTATATTCAAATACTGATAAACAAGAACGAAAAAAAGAGATAAACATATCTATCTCATTGTTTCCAGGGCTGTGTGCTTGGCTGCATTCTGCTGCGCATCTGGAAACAGACGGGACAGCGGTTCTCTCGAACTTCACTGATTCACGAGGAAGTAAGACAACGAAGGGTTAGCGTATTTAACGGTTTACATTTATACAGCAGCTTCGAACTCGGTTCCCAGTGTCCGAATATTCTAACCATTCCGCTACAGTTTTTTTTAATGTTGTAGTTAAGCTCTTATACAAAGTTCTTCTCTAATATAATCGTTGGGTTGATAATTCATCGCCCATCACAACGGCCGCACGGTCTAAGGCAGTGCTGTCCAACGCTCTTATGTACTCGGGCACAATTCACTGATGCCTATGGAGGTGCGGGCGCCACCACATATTACTACTACTAGTACTACTACTACTACTACTACTAATAATAATAATAATAATAATAAAATTTTTCGAAAATATTTAACAGTACTCAGACGTTAAAAAATGTCTCTTGTCTTACAATTTGAATTAATATTAAAAATCGGCTCAATTATATGTGGTTACGGAGGGCGCCAGAAAAATATACCACGGGCGCCGCGTTGGACAGGGCTGGTCTAAGGCATGTGCCTGTTTTCGTCTGTTCAAACACTGGGACCATGGATGCGAATCCTACTTGAGGTACTGATGTCTGTGTTGTTCATCCTGTGTTTGTGTTGTTCTGTGTGCAGGTAGCGGCCTTGCGACGGGCTGATCCCCCGTCCAAGGAGTCCTACCGACTGTGTAAAAGATTAAGAAACTGAACAACCGGCTAAGGCCCAACGAAGGGCTCTAGACCCACAGATGATGATGATAATTCATCATTCTGTCTGTACCTTGGGCCTTGTGTGTGGAAACGAGCGTACGAGAATGTCTCCATTCTCTGATTTTCTTTTTTGTTAACTTCACAATACGGATCCATTATATGGGCACTGGCAACATCTGCTTGTGGGACTGACGTAGAAGTGTGCGTTACATAAGACGCTGTATTTCTGAGTGGGTAATATACAGGGTGATTCAGAAAGATTGACACAATTTCAATTGGCTATATTTCCCGAATTATATGTTGCATTTGAATTCTGTAAATTTCACTTGATTATACATACATGGAAGTTTATAGATGTTCAATGTGCCCCCCCCCCTCCTCCGGCTGCACGGATAACATCTACACGGTAGCTGAATTCATCCTACACTCGATGACAAATATCTTGCGTCACTGAGTTCACCGCAGCTGTGATACAGTTTCTTAGGTCATTCAAATTTGTGGGAAGAGGTGGTACACGCCACACAGTTGTTTGCGATAGTCCAAGTTCTCTACTAGCACTACGGGTTGACTTCATTGGGCTGCGCTCAAAGTTCACTCGAATGCACTCCACGTTCTCCTCCGATACACGCGATCGGCCCGGGACGCAGTGATGGAGGGCACTAGCGGTAGTACTAGAAACTTTGTAACATCCTCTTTCAAATGTACTTTACAGAATTCAAATGCAACATACAGTTCAGGAAATATAGTCAATTGAAATTGTGTCCATCTTTCTGAATCACTCTGTAGTTCTACAGAATTATTTTAGGTCTATTTGGGTTTATATTAGCACTCGCTGTCTCTTGCGGCATACACCATTCAACCTAACAATCAAAACTGACAACTTCAAGCATTTAATTTTTTAACACATTTTTCTCTTACAGATTCTTTCCTTTAAATGCGTTTCGTTCTATAAAGTTGTCTCTGTGCTTAACTAATTAATTACTACACCATGAAGGAGTATAGGGGAGTGGATGTATAGATCCGTATTCTCTTGACCTCGGAACTAGTTGGAGATGAGTGGTCAGATTCGCGACCCGGCAGCTGTACCCCCGGGAAAGAGCCCCCGGTACCCATTGGATAGGAAGTTGGGTGGGCTGCAGAGCCGGTCTGGACGACATGGAGAGGTGAAAATTCTTGACCCCTCCGGGACTCTCCGACCCCTCGGTCGTCCAGCCCGTAGCCAGTCGCTATACTGACTGGGCATTTCGTTCTGTACTCATTAATACAGCCTTATTATGTAAATAACACACAAGTCTACAGATTCTGTTTCATACAGACAACTTAGACTTGACCCCTATTCTTGCAGTTCAGTTTATTATGAAAGTCAACAATGATCGACATTCAACAAGCTACATTCGCTTACCTGCTCGGCGAAGTATACACAAATCCTTTGTAAATTTATTTTCATAAATTAACAATCCGGAATGCGCTTCTTTGTCCGGATATTGGTGATTCCCAGTGGTTAACCCCGCGTAGGGTCATATGTCTCAAAGGTTTGCATTCCATACGAAACACGTGACATCTGTAAACAAAATTAAAGAAACGTATTTTAACACGTTACATCTGGGCAAAAGCAAGGGATAACAGGACACACGTGAACGTGGTTATAAATAAAACAAAGGACAAGGTATCTGGCTGGCATTGGGTACCCTCGGGGGGGAGGGACGTGACTTCAAAAATTCCATTCTTAAATAAAACCACGCAGCATCTGGAACGCCGGAAACGCTCTGCCACATAACGATCTATTCCACGTGGCGAAAAAATCACAACCCAATTCGTAATCTGCAAGCAATGAAACTCGATACATATACAAAGAACAATCCACGGTAAGTTTTACTGGTTCGAATACCAGCTACGTTCTTCTGTTGCACTGCATACTGAATCTCATACACCGTAACCAGAGGAGAACAGTGATGTGTTTTAAAAATTGTTCCAGGAAAAGACAAAATATATGTAATCCTATTGAATACTGAACAGAGTGGCTCAAACATATGCCGAAAATATTTCATTACTCTCAACCGTACGCAGAAAAGTGATAAATTAAAAGAAGAATGTCACTAAAAAGAGTTCTGCCTTCTTCAGTACAATGCCGCGTAATCCGTTGAAATTCAACTGATGTTTCGGTGGAACACATCGCTTCCATCTTCTGGTTTGAAGATCAAACCACGCTAGATACCAGCATGGCCGGTCACGGTAGCCGAGCGGTCTAAGGAATGTACTGTCTTCGCTCGCTTGGAAACCGGGATCGTGGGTTCGAATCCCACTCAGGACATGAATGTTTAGTTTGTGCGTGTGCGTTTCTCTGTGTTTGTGTACACGTAGAGGCCTTGCGACGAGCTGATCACCCGCCCAAGGAGTCCTACCGAATGTGTAAGATCTACAAAAACCGAAGTGAACGGAGAAGTTCATGGAGGTAGGCCTAGGCCCACTGGGGCTGTAGTGCCAAGGGGGGGGGGGAGATACCAGTAGGAAGTAGGCAGCAAGTAAATTCCTACGTAATTAAGAAAGTCGGTTTTTCTGTAAGAGTTTCAGTACAAGGTGAGGTCAGCAAGAACTATAAATTAATATTTGTATAGTTCATTGGTCCATTTATGCGAAAAATTCCCTTTTTATGTGCATATTTTCCACTAGGCCTAGTTATTAATTGTGATGTGGCCGATCCCTCCTCCTCCTCTAAGTTGCAGATATATGTCAAGCTTAAAAGGCTTGGAAGTCGCCTTGTTTTCTAACTCTTGATACGTAATCAATAATCATCTAGAATTGGTAGATGCGTTTACAGATTTCTCCATATAAAATGAATTTCATCATGAGACCGAAAGCTAAATTTATATTTCGCGTGGCCGCCATGTTCTCGTTTACATTCTACGTAAAGAAGTTCCCAAACAAATCTCCATATTTTCCCGAAGCTCTAATTAGTACACAAAATTTCCGGTTCCTGCATTATATAAGTGGCGCTAATGCCACGGCCAACTCACAGGTTCTCGTGGCCCCGATGTCCGCGGCATCATTAACCGCAGGAGAGCATAAAGGTTGAGTGTTGTCCTCGCGGCGTGACTGTTATATGAAGCTTCACTAAAATACGCAAAATGGTTAAACAGTTATTAGTGGGGAAAGGACAGACAGGCAGGATACCATAAGCAGCCGCGTGCCGGATCAGAGGTGAAGCCCCTAGGATGTGACTGTGCTGATTGGACAGCCCCAAACCCTCATAACCGAAATTAAGTATGGTAACACGCCACAGCTCAAGCGGTTAGTCGTTGGCTTCCCACCGCGCCGTCCCGGGTTCGTCCCGGGTCTGGTCAAGTGGGATTTGTGGTGGACAAGTGGCGCTGGGGAGGGTTTTCTCCGAGAACTTCGGTTTCCCTGCCAATCTTCATTCCACCAAATTCTCCATCATCATAATCACTCGGGGCAGCCTACAATAGGTCGATCAGTGGCCGCCGTGCCGAGTGGACCTAGTTGGACTCCACCCACCAATAAGTGAATTAAAAAAAATAATACGTATGGTAACGGGTTGGAAAACAATGGGTTTACTCACAGCGTTCGCCCTATTATTACCTTTTTTTTCTGTTGCGATGTCACTTTTGTAATGATTTCGACAATCTTAAGATTTCCGGAGAAATCATATTCGGCATCAAATATCTGTTTCATTCTTGAGTACTTCTGTTCGAAAAAATTTTGGCTCCGATTAATATTAAGCGAGTTACCTCGAGGTGTGCAGCGCCGGGATAGCGACTAGCTACGGGCTGGACGACAAAGGGGTTGGAGTTCGAGACCCGGCAGGGTAAAGGATTCTCCTTTCCACGTCTTCCAAACCGGCTTTGGGGTCCACCCAACCTCCTATACAATGGGTACCGAAGACTGCCTAAACGGGGGTAAAGCAGCCGGGACATGAAGCTGACCACTCACCTCCAGCTAGTACCGATGCCAAGAAAATGTGGACCCATACATCCACTCTCCCATGTGCCTTAGCGGCGCAATGCTTAACTAGTTAACCACAGGAACAACTTTTTACCTCGAGGTGTGCGCAAAAACGCATGCCGATCTCCATCTAAAGCATCTAGCGCTGTCGTCCGATTTTGACCTAAATGTGTCACAGAGAACGGTCACTACAAATCTCAAATATAAACTCAAATGAAAATAAATTCAACGGCCCTGGAGCCGTTACACCTGAGCACGGTGAAGCTGCGAAGTTTCGTTGCAAAAAGGTCACATACGGACTTCAAAACTTACAAGCCTTGAGAGATGTGAGTGGCAACTTGTTAGACCAAATCTGTGTAGGTCTGTAGCTCATGTTTTTCACACTTGTTTCACCTTGACTATTGTTAACTAGGAGGCGTTAATTGGAAGCTCTATTTTAACATGTTCACACAGTCGTAAGAACAAGTTCATATTTCACATACTGATCTAAATAGAGCTACTGAAGCTGTCACTGAAATAGAATGGCACGTCGCGACCTCCTCGTGGAATGTGGAACTTGGACCTGTGAGCACCCGGCTTGCTCATGTCCGGTACTTCTACCACCTGAGGTCGTGGTATACTTCCGTTACGTACTCCTGAGTTAGCGGGATTGAATTTCACCTTGTAGATCCCCGTTAACCTGTCTCGTACTCAGCCCCCGTCCCTAAGGAAACATGTACATCCAAAGAGGTATATCAAGCGGTAAAGCTCTAAAGTTGTATTCGGGAGATACTCATTTCGAATCTCGATCGAGGCACCGGTTATCCTGACGCTTCTTGTGATTTTCCTCAGTCCACCCAGGTAAATTGTAGGATAGTACCTCAATAACGTGTCGGTCACAGTGGCCGCGCAGTCTGAGGCATGAAGTCTGTTCGTTTGCTCGAACGTTAGGAACCTGAGTTCGAATCCCACTCGAGGTATGGATGTGTGTGCGTTTATTCTGTGTTTGTTTTGTTGTGTGTGTACGTAGCGGCCTTGCGACATGTTGATTCCCCGTCCAAAGAGTCCTAACGTCTGTGTATAGATTAAGAAACTGAAAAAAGCTGCCAAGGTCCACAAGAGCTGTAGGGCCATATACACACCTTAATTACGCCACGATTGCTTTCCAAATCCGTTACAATTTTTTTTTTCCTCGGCACTACAGCCCCAGTGGACCTAGGCCTACCTCCATGAACTTCTCCGTTCACTTCGGTTTTTCTAGATCTTACACATTCGGTAGGATTCCTTGGGCGGGTGATCAGCTCATCGCAAGGCCTCTACCTGTACACAAACACAGAAAAGCGCGCACACACACACAAACTAAACATCCATGCCCTGAGTGGGATTCGAACCCACGATCCCGGTTTCCAAGCGAGCGAAGACAGACCGCTCGGCTACCGTGACCGGCCCGTTACAATTCACCGTTCATAAATATCATCGGAAGCTATACTGTCTCGATGCTGAGAATGTCGTTAAATAACCAACTATAAAAACATGCTGTTACAGTCACTCCACGGCCTACAACATTCCCTCTCTTTCTAAATCCAACAGTGGGCATCCGAAGTCCAAACAACTTAATGTCTTTGTTTACGCGCACGCGCTCTGCATACGAGATCTAGCTACTCACAACGAATTCGCTACTTGATATAGATTCCTTAACGATACAATAAGCGTTCTTTCGAAATACCTTTCCTAAATTGGCAGGCGCTGTTATCAAAGTTGCAGAGAAAGTTAAACGTGAGAGGGTGGTCAGGAAACAAGTATGTACGAGTATAGTTAGTGCCTCGTAACTTTAACCGCGCGGAAAGGTAAACGCTTTTGTGGAGGACGCGAAGCTGTACGCTTCCTGTGGTGACGTTCAGAGCTACTTCCCGAGAGGAAAATAATTGCCTACGGAGACGAGGAGTAGTATACACCTGACCACACTTCAAGACGCTACATTCCAAACTGGTAGTACCCACGCTGACGTAAGCTGATAAGACTGCTCCCCCAGCTCCGCGAGAGATGGTATGACCTCTCTACCACGGCTAGAGTTCCGAGGAACTAACAGTACTGGGGAGTGTACTGTATACTGATTGTTATACTCGAGATGCATGGCTGCTTCGACATGACCAACACTGCCTACATGCAAGTGACATGAAGAACGATGTGTAATTTGTAACCACAAGCACGCAAAACATTCGGGACAGTGTCACTTTATCCTATACGAAATGGCGGATTTCCTTACATCACGATTCAGGAAACCGTACCTCAGTTATATACAGTGGGGTCGTATTTTATGCGAGGATGCGTCCGTCCAAATATTCCTCTCAGTACTGTACACTGTGCTACAAGTCGGAAGGTCGCGGGTTCAAATACCGATGAGGCCACTGGGTTTTTTTTAATTGACCTAATCCTTCCGGCCGCACTATGGCCCTGGGGTTCACTCAGCCTCTAACAGAAATGAGTACCAGAAATTAAATAAATAATTTCCCTGGGGAGTAAAGCGCGGCCGGCGCGTAAGGCTGACAACCTTACCGCCATCTCTAGGCCGACTGTCTAGATAATGTGGGATCCTGAACGTCTCACAACCCTATGGGCCTTCGCGGTCTGTTACAGGGATAGTTTTACTTTTTTACTTTTACTGTACTCAAACATCCTCTATTTATATATTTATTTTACTTGTGGTTTATTTAAAGACGCTGTCGGTAGCTAATACAATAAACTGACTGCGGAATAGTGAAGTGGAATGGATGTGGAGGAAACGAGCATGGCCTAATCTGATGAGATACCATGTTCGTCACCCAAATAAGACAACAGGTAAAACAGTAACTGGCCGCGCCATAGCGCAAGCAGTTAGTCGCTCACTTCCCTTCGCGGCAGCCCGGGTTCGATTCCGGGTCTGGTCAAGTGGGATTTGTGGTGGACAAAGTGGCGCTGGGACAGGTTTTCTCCGAGTACTTCGGTTTCCCCTGCCAACCTTCATTCCACCAGTTGCTCCACAATCACCCTCACCTACCATCTGTGGCTGGTACAATAGGCCAGAAGTGGCCGCAATACAAGGGACTTAGTCCCACCCCACTAGCAATAAAAAACGGTAATTAAATACACGTCTCCAGATATGTAAGGCGTAAGTGTGTAAGACCGCTCATGCGCAGAGGACGTTTTGAAGGTGTCGCTGGAGCTTCCGAACACAATTCTATATACCAATGTGGCATATTTGCTAAAAGCAAGGAATCTGGAGACAGAAAGAAACGTCCACTGCTATGAAAAACAAGTGAATGGATGTTTTCTAGGCGGTTCGCTCCACGTTCCCACAGAAACAGAGATTCACGCAACAATGGAAGGAACTTCTGGAAACCGTGTTTTCTATGCTGTCTGCGCCGAGGGCAAATAAGGGGACCTCGGGTCCGTTGCCAAGCAACGTGACTGAGAACACCAGTCTGTGTGTGACAGTCATCTGTGAAGTTGGTCAGGAGGTGTAAACGTGTTCAATAAATCCAGTTATCAATTCCAAAACCCGTCTATAGTAAATTATCACGTGACAGTATATTATCATGCGGTAGCGTAGTTCGCTGGGGCACTATGCTACAAGCCGGAAGGTCACCGGTTCGATTCCACATGACACTGGATTTCTCAACAGACCTAATCCTTCCATCCGCACTATGGCCCTGAGATCGACTCAGCTTCTAACAGAAATGGGTACCAGGAATCTTCTTGGGGGTAAAGGGCGGGTAGTGCGTAAGGCTGACAACCTTACCGCTATCTGTGGGCCGACTGTCTACAATATACTATGGAAGCCTCGACGTCTCACAACCCGATGGGCTTCCACGGCCTGTTACAGGGTTAGTTTTACTTTTTTTATAGAGGAACATATGCGGACATTTAAAAACAATTTCTCATGACAACCTACATAGAAATAACTGTTAATGAGCTGTAAGTCTGCAAGACAAAAATAACTTCTTTATTCTCCGATCAGGAGACATTTCTTGTGTTTATGCTTCAATGCAAACAGACGTTTACCATGAATGTAATTTGTTACTAAGGCGATTTTAAATTGGTAACAAAAGAACAGCAACACAACGTAAAAACTACATACCACGACTGATCAGTCGATATCCTTCGGGCAGAACAGCTGACCTTGAATGTGATACGTCAGAAGCAAAGGAAAAATATATGTACTGTTTCGTATTCCGATCACACGAGATTCTTACACTGACAACTCTTCTCAAGATATTGAATTAATCAGAGACCTGGCTGCTCGGAGAAAGCTTACGCGTCACCACGTGATTAAATTAAGATACCAACAAAATATATTTAGAAAGCCTAACGCAACGTACAGCCTACACTAAACACGTTATATACTAATACTTAGCTTGTACTAAAATTTTAACTGAACAAATTAGCTGTTTCCTAATTACGGGAGTCGAAGCTTCTTAATAATTGTTCTTTACTTATCAGAAATAAATGGACACATGGGAGTAGGTCTATAACTTCTGGTTTACTATTATATTTAAGAAACATTAACTTTAACCCTTCGTAAGTTTATACTGTAACACCCTGTTGCACAGTTTATTAATTAACAGACAGCACTGATATGGCCAATGACGGTCGAAACATGTAGTGTACCATATCATTGGAAATAGGTTTACAATACTCGCTGTGTGTATGTAGCAACGTTTAAACAATTTTTTAAAGGAGTACTGCATGTATGACGGAATATCTGTGATATATGTTAATTAACTAACATTAACATTTGAGACGTGTTGCTTCAAACGGTTCCTCGTATTCAATGTCCATTCAAGATTAGGTTTAATGACAAAGAAATTATAATTGCGTGTTGTATAACAAAGTGGGGTTAATTCGAGCCCACAATTATACGGAAATTGTAGTTATGAGAGTATTTATCCACTTCCTGGTATGACTCCTTGAGCTGAGACCTTCTTGGGAATCCAACAATTACACAGCTTCTCAAGAATTTCCCAACATTTTATGGAACCCGAAGGTTCATTACAGTGTTCACAAGAGCCCTCCATTGGTCCGTATCCTAAGTAGATCAATCCAGTCCATACGACCCCATCCTATCTCATTAAGATCCATTTTAATACTATCCTCCTGCCTACGTCTAGGTCTTCCTAGTGGTATCTTTCCTTTTGGCTTTCCCACCACAATACTATATGCGTTCCTCTTCTCCCCATTCGTGCCACATGCCCTGCCCATCTCATCCTCCTTGACTGCTAATGTTAATTATACTTGAAGAACAAGTTATGAAGCTCCTCATTATGCTTTTTTCTCCAACCTCCTGTCATTTCATCTCTCTTCGGTCCAAATATTCTCTTCAGCGCCCTGTTCCAAAACACCCTCAGACTATGTTCCTCCCTTAAGGTCAGAGAATCCACTTCCTAGTACAGAGTAAACACCAATATAAATGGCCTCTCTAATAAATGCAAACAATTAAAAGGAAAATTAAAATGTGTACAGGAAGGCGGTACTGGTAATCGAACATGAGATCCCCCACACAAAGTAAAGTTGTGCTTCTTCTTAGTTATGCACCATGCCATAAGGCACATAGGAGAGTGAAGATGCAGCTGCACGCCATTTTAATCCCTGTACTAAACTGAGGTAAGCGGACGGCTTCATATCCCGGCTTTACTCCCGATGACCACTGGACAAGGGGCCTTGCAAGGATAGAGAAGGACGTTGAGATGGGAGATATACCAGACCTGAGGGAAGGAGGTGTGAGGATGGCTGGAACTAGCTCAGGATCGTATCCAGTGGCAGAATCTGGTATTGGTGCTGTTAGAACTCCCGGATTCTTACCTACAATTCTTGATAACAACCTTTCTGAACAGTCGGGAAGAGACAGTTTGGAATGGAAGCGCAACACAGTGCGACGTAATACTGAAATGACCTTCGTATCACGCACATTTTCCCTCCAGTTTCCGGGAGCCGCTACATTGTATTCCAATTATTCAGCGGACAAAGCAACACGGTAAGGGGATTCCATTACAAAGCGCCCTCAGCCATGATGCGGAACAGAACTTTGAGCATGCGCAGTTCAGGCCATCTTGCGTGACTAAATTTTTGTCACTATCAGTACTCACCGGCAGCCCATTCCGTCTCCCGTACAGTACACACACATCTGTTCTCTAGTTTGTTACATGGCGCTTCATCAGTAACTCAGACTAATTAGTGCCGCATCACTGGGTGAATAATTAAAGGGTATGGAAGGATATGTTAGCAGCTTAATTCACGACCCCGCCATTTTATATTTCAGTCGGTATAGCGACTAGGCTACAAGCTGGACGACTGAGGTTCAACTCCCGGCCGAGGCAAGAAGCTTTTCTCCTCTCCATAGCGTCCGGAACGGCTGTGGGGTCCACTCAGCCTCCCATCCAATGGGTACCGCGCGCTGTATCAGGGGGATAACGTGACAGGGACAAGAAGCTGACCGCACACCTCCATCTGCTGCGGAGATGAAGAAGAGTGGAGCTTTACTTTCACTCTCCCATACACCTTCATGGTAAAAAAAAGGAAAAAGTTATATCCCTGTAACAGGCCGCGAAGACCCACAGGACTGAGATGCTGAGGCTCCCACATTTTGTAGACAGTCGGCTCACAGATGGCGCTAAGGCTGTGAGCCTTACGCGCCGGCCGCCCTTTACCTCCAAGAAAATTCCTGGTACTCATTTCTGTTAGAGGCTGAGTCGGCTGGAAGGATTAGTCAACTGAAAAATCCAGTGACCTCATCGGGAATCGCACCTCAACCAACTACGCTACCTAGTGCCTCCTATCTCAACGGCGTACTTCATAAATTCCTCCCATCAGTCTGTGTGTCTGTATGTGTATCTCCCGGTCGTTGGTAGGCAACGTCTCGGTAAAAACGTTACCGTGGGAACGAATACACAAGCAACAAAATAATTATAGGAAGCATATTTTTCTATACAGTCCGTATCGTATCAAAGGAAAATGTGCGATGAATTCTTCCCAGAACTTGTTTTAGTAACTAAACGAAATAGATGAGCCGGCAGCGGTCAGCACACTACATGGTGTAGACGCTCTAAATCGTAAATTTTATTGATTTATTGAATGGCGCTGCCAGTAGCATAGACTAACTTGTTTCTCAAGGGCGTGGATTTGTGAACACGGACAAGAACGGCCGGGGGGGACACACAAATCTCCTCGCTTCAATACGGAGCTTCTTTTGCTGGAACACGTGTTCCACAGGCAAGGGGAGCACACAGGAGAAATGAAACGGAAGTTTATGGAAGAATGTCTTGGCAATGAGACACGACATCACACTATAGCGGGTGCTGTCAGCTAAACCGGAACTCCTGGTGCCATGCTGCATCCAAACCGTCAGTAGACTGCAGACTTGATCTGCAGACAGCCCTCATGTAAACCAGGTACATCATCATCCGGCATAAAAATCCTTAGGCTAAGCAACATTAATCACTTATTACAATGTTTACCGTATACTTAAAAGGTAATGTTGTCCCTGTGCTATTAAGCACCATGACATGACGGCAAGGAACCACTTCTTTATGAATATCCTTTGCACTGAGTCCCTTTTGCCCACAAAAAAACGTACAACAGAACGTGCTCTTCGGTATTTCACACCTCAAGTACAGTCGTCAATTTTGACTAATGAAACCAGCCTCTGTACACGCATTTGCGCGCCCTGATACCCAGACTGCCATGAAGCTGGACTGTGCTGCTACCTAGTTATACAAACAGAAAACCTATTAGGTCCATGAGAGATGTTTTACTTACATTTGTGACCTATTTACCGAGTTTCCCTCGTATTTTCGCATAACCTTAAGCACAGAGCTAACTACACGTATGCCTTTACATTACGGCTAACGACGATATAGAATGTACTTCACTTTATCGAATATTACTTGGAGGTTTGCACGAGGTAAATTTATAGCAACAATAAAGGCGCATCTTAGAGTCGACATATAATCTCGGAACTGGTCAAAATAAGAAACTACTTAAACAAAATCTGCACTTTAAAATTTTAATGAAGCTATTACATAAGCTATTTCCTCGAACGTGAATAAAATTAACGCACCACGTGAAGTCCGTTTCTGCGTAACATCTCAGAAACTATTCAATGCATTTAACTCAAATTTGGTATCTGGGAGTCCACATTAAAGTTTATCCAAACAAAATTATTTTGGTAGGTGTATATATTACATATTCTAAGATTAAATTATTAAACTGTGCTGAGGAACTTAAACTTGTCTATCACGTAATTTTCATCGTAAGGGAAACTTCAGTTGCGTGTTTCGTGTACTTTTTTCCCCTTCGCTCCCATTCTGGAGCATAGGGCTGATTTCTCAGTTTCACTAATCATAATGTTATATTTTAGCGTCCTGTTGTACTGATTTATGTCCATGATTTATTCTGACCGTCTTACAGTGCATACATTTATTCACCTTACTCTTCTCTCTTGCACTACATGTTTCGGCACTAAAGTGCCATCTTCAGGTGCTTTTCTATGTACGTCGAACTACTTCACTGCATGTCCTGTTGTCCTTATACTAAAATAACTAAAATATATATGACGAATATATATTTTAGTTATTTTAGTATAAAGACAACAGGGCATGCAATGCAGTAGTTCGACGTACATCGAAAAGCACCTGAAGATGGCACTTTAGTGCCGAAACATGTAGTGCAAGAGAGAAGAGTAAGACGGTCAGAATAAATCATTCACTAACCATTTTTACAGACGGCAGGACTCCTTGGACAGGTGATCAGCTCGTCGCAAAGCCGCTACCTAAACACAGGACAACACACACGGAATAAACTCATACACACACAGAACATCCATGCCTTGTGTGGGATTCGAACCCACGATCGCGGATTCCGAGCGAGCGAAGACAGTATATGCCTTAGACCGCTTGGCTACCGTGACCGACCAGCTTTTGTGTACTTAATATGGATATTTTAAAAAACATTGGGCCTCAGCTCGGCACGTTAAAGTTCCCTCCTGTAAATAAGAATTATGTTGGCTACTGTCTATATTTTTTAAGTATATTTAATGTACCTCACTCTAGTGATATAGCGAGTATCCGATATAACACCCTGCATTGCATAATAATACAGAAAAATGTTTCTTGATGTACAAGGGGCTTAATGAGGCTGGCTTCGGGTTCTACTTTTCTTGTTCGAGATGTATGGGTTCCATTTGTCATTAAATTGACACCCCCTCCCTCTATCTCGTGCTTTACAAACAAAACCATTCAGCGTCACGTGCTGTCTTCATAGCCTGTCACTTTGTTGTTTTGGTGTCTTTATAAAATTAAAGAATTTTGGGGGGTACATAATTCAGTATAATTTAAAACTGTCATGTCGTATAAGAGTCTTATAATCCCGTTAGCCAAGATTCCATTAACGTGACAGGAAGACAGCTGACGCGTCCTAGATGCCCTTCTTTCGTCTTTGTTTTACCTAGAACATTCGTTAGGACTATATACCGAGTGACAGCCTTTTGTGAAGGAGAAAACTATCACAGCAGGTATGCACTGAATGTGCGTCCTAGCATGTCCTCCTCTCCTAACTAACAGCAAGACACAACATGTGCGGACAGGGAGACTAATGTACCCACGGTTGTCAACACATTAACCGTTTGCCTCTTAAGTCATTACTCGAGAAAAAATTCTGCAACGAAAACAATTTTCCACAGGAAATTAATAAGAAGTCAATCACACAAGCAAATGAGCTCGTAACCCGTCTAGGTAAAGGTGAAGCTGTCCCGGTGCTTAACTAATTAAGCACTACGCCAGAAGGCATATGGGAAAGTGGAGGTATAGAACCACGTTTTCTTGACCTCAGCACTAGCTGGAGGTGAGTGGTCAGCTTCTCTTCCTGTGTCTATCTCCTACCGAGCACTGACTGACTGACTGACTGGTAGCGCCGACTGTCTTCAAGATAACTCCTCTGCACGGACCCCGCGGAAAACACCGTGTTCTTCTGTTAAGGGTATCTATTTACAGCTTCGCTGCCTGGCAACTGATGTCCTACTGTTCCGTGCATTTGCTTGGCACGAACCACATAGAAAACAGTTTCCCCTATATTGTTGTTACGTCGCATAGAAACGCCAATTCTTCTACTGTTGCCTGTATTCGTTGCCGTGAGAATGTTTACGTACATTCCTCTACTGTTGCGTGACTTAGCAACGGACTGTTTACCAAGAATCTGTCTTTGCGGGAACTTGTCTACCAACCCGTTGCCTGGCAATGCGTTGACATGTCACAGTACACTATTATTGGCGAACAATACTAAACGTTCATTCAGGGGGCTTTAAATGGCAGAGAGTGGATGAAACTTTCCGCTAACTCTTACTAATTCTAACTTACTCTTTATTTAGTGGCAAGAAGGAGTTAAGACCAAGTCCCTTGGCCTGAACTGAGCCTACTATACCAGCCCTTAATGTCAGATATGTATGGAGCATTTTTGAAATCATATTCCCTTCCAAACTGCTTTTAATTAAAGAAGCATTCTTAGTTTGTGCCCATATTAACATATTTCCTGTTTAAGCATTCAGGATTTGTACTGATTGTATATCCATAATTACTTTGAAGAATGCCGTCTTCCGGGATGTTGCGCCGTGTGAACCGACGTTCCTCCGAAGCGTCAGTTCACACAAGATCTACACGGCGCCACATCCCATAAGACGACATTCTTTATAGTCACCGCTGTGAAAACCTCAAATCTTACGATTACTGACTTCTTGGACATTATCCATTGTTCTGTTTTTGTTTTTTTGTTTCTTGCTTAAAACGTTTCGGAAAATGGACTGGGGTTGGTTTCCAGTACAGAAAACGTACCTGGATTTTATAGGGCACCAGGTGGTCCTCGGTTCACGAATGAGGTCTAACGAACTATAAGCTTGCTTTCTGCCTAATGCCGGTTTCTTCCCTGGCTTATTCTACCTGAAGATGGAAGTGACATGTTTCTCCGAAACGTTGGTTGATTTTCCATAGACTACACGGTGTTATATCCCAGAAGATGACTCTTCACTGCCACAGCTGTGAGAACCTCTTATTTGCCTGATGGCTATGTAGGGGCATTTCTGAACAGGGAAGGGTGAAACTCGCTTCCCATACTCACATGTGGCGGTTTTCATTTGTCACTACATCCTGCCAGCCTCCTGACACAAAGACAAGTTATAAAAACTGCGCTGCCTCTTCACGTCATCTGGTTGCCTTATGCCGTACCAAAAACTCGACATAGAGAAGGCTCAAGTGACCTTACCATGTGTCCAGAAACAGGGCCCAATTTTGACGCTTACCCTTCAAAAAAAAAACCTCTCCATTAGGGTGAACTCCTAAGTACAAATTCACAAGCAATCATTAGAGAATACGACTGAAAGAAGCGATCGAAATTTTGGTTAGCGACATTCGTATCCCAGTGGTTCCGGGTTAAACTCTAGGCTTAATGTTTTCCCTGTACTTAATTAATTAAGCACCAAGCCAAGAAGACTTGGGGGTCAGTGAACGATCTTCGCCATTCTTGATCTAGGCTCTAGATAGAGGTGCGTGGTCAGCTTCTCAACCCTGCCGTTTTACCTCAAGTACCAATGGGTAGGAGGCTAGATGTGTCCCAGAGCCTGCCTGCGGACTATTGAGAAAAGAATAACGTTGACCCTGTGTGAATCGGACCCCAACAGTCCAGCCCGTAGCTATACAGAGCTATCCGGGCTCTGGGCCATCAAGTGTAGTAAGAACAAGTACTGTAAAGTACAGAATAAATATCCTTCTGATTCTTCAAACCTTATATCTTAGAATTTCTTCTTTCGCCCTAAAAACACAGGTTGCGAGTGTTTGAGAAAATGGTGATGAGAATATTTAAATATGAAGACACTGTGCTTCATACAATTAGTTTAGTTGGCTAATTAGTTCTTCACATACCTTGGCAAATATTAAAAGATCCATCAAGAATTACATTCGTCTACTGCTGTTCAAGCGGCCTCCGTAGTCTAGGGGTAATCCCACCTCATGACTCAAGGTACGCGGGTTCAAAAACCCGGCGGAGGTCGTGGAATTTTTAAGGGCGGAAAAATTCAGGGAACAAGTCTTCCGGGACTTTAAGCCGTGGGTCCCGCGTACTACGAGTCATGAGGTGGGAACGTTACCTCTAGACTACGGAGGCCGCTCACTCTTTCAGTGCTGTTTATCCCATATGAATTTTTCGTTTTTTTTTATTAATCTGGCAAGTATGTTATTTTGCGCGTTTTATAACTCCATAATGTACTTGTACCCTATAAGTCTTGGTTTGTACTCGCAAGTGTCCTTTATCGGAGAAGCACGCAGTTGTGTGGGCTCTGTTTGTCGCTTTATGCTAACAGTCGCTTTGTAACGAAAAAGAAAAGGTAAAGCTATCCCTTAACAAGCCGCTTTGTTCTAGCGCAAAACGCACGCAATCAGTGCAATCCACGGCTTCGCGTCTGAATGACACAAGAAACTTGTTCTTCCAGCAGACACAAACAAGAATGTGAACTGACTGGCAGCATATGATTCTACAAGACATGACCCACGTTCACTTTTTTACATAAATCATTTGATATGCAGATTTCTTCCTACGTGATGGAGTCCCGGTTACTCAACCGGTGAATGAGGCGGCCGTATGAGTGGACTGCTCAAATTGGAAGCAAATAACAAAAAACGAAATCATGAGATGATATCGAAAACACCCTTGGCGCCAACACACAAAATACCCTTGCATTCGATACACAATAATAACAACAACCCTGTTTATTCGGGCACAGTGATTTTCATATAATAAGGGTAAAGCTGTCCCTATGTTTGCCCTCGGCACTAGATGTAGGTAAGTTGTCAACTTCAAGCCTAGCCGCTTTATTCCCGCAGAAAGGTCCTTTGATATCCATTGGATATGAGACTGCATGCCCCCCCCCCAAAAAAACTCCGTGGCTTTAGTCCGCAAGGAACTATACCGAGCGACCGCCGCTTGTCGGCGAAGTTAGTGTGAAATTTAGCGGATAGAGGGTGTCACGTGGACAACGCAACGAATCCCCACGGCCGTTAATTTCGTTTTTTCTAGACCGGAGCTGCTATTTCCTTGAAATAGGTCCTCACTTACCCTCACGGGGCTGAGTGGACCCCGTTCCAGACCCACCACTTCACAGAAAATCTGTTAGCGCCGGGAATCGAACCCGGGACCTCTGCATCTGTAGGCAGGAACTCTGACCACTAGACCACAGAGGCGGTCACTGGATGGGACCTACAACCAAAAATCGAACATCAGTCGTCCGACTGAAGTATCCCTCTCGACTCCAATTTTCCTATATACATGAACTGCGAGTGCATGGCAGTACTTCAGCTGGCCAAGAAATTTTACAACTTTTACGGAACCAGAAAGTTCTGAGAATCTCTTTTCTTCCTGATCGCTCCCACTCTGGAGCACAGGGCTGATTTCTCAGTTTCGTTTATCATCTTTACAGACGGTAGGACTCATTGGAACGGTGATCACCTCGTCGTAAGGCCTATACCTAAACACGTGACAACACAAACACAGAAAAACGCATTCACATACTAAACATCCATGCTTTGTGTGGGATCAGAACATACGATCGCAGCTTCCAAGCGAGCGAAGACAGTGAATGCCTTAGACCACTCGGCTATCGTGACCGGCCTTGAGACGCTGGGTTTCATAAAAGACAGAAAAATTATTTATCGTGTGAATGACTAAGCTTAAGATGGGCTTTGCTCCGTAGTCTCTCCAAATTTGTGACCTAAACTCGACGTCTGTGAATCCGCTATCGAGTGAATGTGCACTGTCGGGCGTAGAGCGTAGTTTGTTCTGGCGTTCCCGGCCTCAGTAACCGAGTCTCCAGCATACTGTTATCAGACATGGCGCAGCCTGCCTGCAGTTGGTTTATCTTTCAGAAACTAACAACGATTTCATTTTACGGGTATATTACTTAACTGATAGCGGCCTCCGTAGTGTAGAGGTAACGCTCCCACCTCATGACTCGTAGTACGCGGGTTCAAATACCCGACGGAGGTCGTCGAATTTTTAAGGGCGGAAAAATTCAGGGAACAAGTCCTCCGGGAGGGACTTTAAGCCGTGGGTCCCGTGTCGTAGCTTTACGGCACGTAAAAGAACCTCATATCTCCAAAGGAGGTCACTGAGCCAAATTACGGACGTTTCCCGCCCAACAGCAGTCTCTAATACCTCTAGTAGATGGGGGAAGCATTATAGATACCTCTCAGTTAGTAGAGCCGGTCTCGCTGGCTGGGCGGGACTGATGGTAAGCACCAGTACCGGTAGGATATAGAAACTGGTAGAATATCATAGAAGGAAGCACAATGGACCAATACAGGTCTAAGTGCATGGGGAAACCCACCCTCTCCAATAACTTACTAACTGATAGATTATCTTTATAATACGAATGCCACGTGATTCATCACAGCCATACCCGCCGGCCGCCCTTTATCCTCCAGAAAGATTCCTGGTACTCATTTCTGTTAGAGGCTGAGTCGACCCCAGGGTCATATTGCGGTTGGAAGGATTATGTCAAATGATGAAATCTAGTGACCTATCGGGATTCGAAAGAGGTTATATGCGATGGTGAAAAAGAGATCGCTGCCTGTTTAAAAATATTGGAATACTCACTGGGGAAGCACCACAGAATAGTAAGTGTACGGGCTGCGACACGAACCGAATTCACCCTGAATCAATCCAAGCCAGCCTTGTATCGCGTGGTACTGCCTGGTACTGTTGGCGCAATGCTTGGTCGTTTGAGTGTGAAAGGTGTGATGTGCCTTTCGATCGGAGGAGTGGGAGACCATTCAAAACCACAAAAACCATCAAACTTCAGTACAAAAGTGTGTAGAAGAAGAATACAGTGCAATGTGTAGACAAAGAAGTACAACTGTGCCTAAAGGCATATTCGAGTGTCTGTCATCACTGCTGAAGATCGTTACGTCACGATTAGAAAACTACTGAATTCTATTTTCAACCAAAATCGGCATGCCGGAAATCTAACTGTACACGGACCATTCTTCTGGGGGGAGGAAAAAAACAACTCCGTGGCTTGTAGTCCGCAAGTGAACGATACAGACCGAGCGACCGTCGCTTGTCGGCGAAGTTAGTGTTACGGTGTCCCGTGGTCAGCGCAACGGTTCCCCACGGCCGTTAATCTCGGTTCTCTAGACCGGAGCCGCTATTTCCTTGAAATAGCTCCTCAATTGTCCTCACGAGGCTGAGTGGAACCCGTTGCAGACCCACTACTTCTCAGAAAATCTGTTAGCGGCGGGAGTCGAACCCGGGACCTCTGGAATCGTAGCCAGGAACTCTGACCACTAGACCATAGAAGCGGTCACCATTCTTCTGCAAGACTGCGTATACGTACAAGATATGGCATACCCTCGATGTTTAACACAAATTCACCCGTAAGGAATTCACATACTACTATTATGCTGTGGTTCGGTACTCCAAATCTTCCATGACTTCAAATGTGTCATCCACAGTTAGTTTCAAGAGGTAAGACTAAATTGTAAGCACTTTCTAATGGGACCCAAAATTCTATATATAATTAACTACAACCACTTAATTGGTACGCGGTAGCTTAGTTGGTTGAGACGCTGTGCTGCAAGCCGGAAGGTCGCAGGTTCGAGTTCCAATTAGGTGGATTTCTTTTTCAATTGACCTAATCCCTCCAGCCGCACTATGGCTCCGTTATCGACCCACCCGCTAACAGAAATGAGTACCATGAATCTTCCTGGGAGTAAAGGGCGGCCGGTGCGTAAGGCTGACAACCTCACCGCCATCTGTGAGCCGATGTCTATAGAAAATGGGGGACCCTCGACGTCTTACAACCCTATGGACCTCCACGGCTTGTTACAGGCATGGCTTTACCTTGAACAGCCCCTTAATTTTTATATTCCACAGTTCTCAACAAATACTTCCAGATTGTTCTCCGGGGGTAAGTTCCGGTGAGGGGGGGGAGTCAGCCTCCATAGCACAGCAGCGGGGAGAATAGAATTCTATGCAATTTGTTTCTGACACACAACAAATTCATGACATGAAGTCTGCACACGCCCTGTTATTTATGTTCTTCTCCAACAAGTTAACTATTTCAACGTTCATACAGATATATTCTTCAACTGTCAAAGTAACACTGATATAGAACCTCCTGATGGGTTCGGACAAGACTCTTCATTGCTGTCTAGGAAAACCAACGCAGGAATTATATCTCTCGACATAACACAACAGTTTCTCTCTGGAAGGTAATATCTCCGACCATCCGTAAGTGGTGAATGGAATTTCATGTAGACATTTATTGGGAGGTTTACATCGAAACTTGTTTGCTGAATTTAATTTCCGTCCGTATAGGGCCATCACAATCCCCAATCTATCTGAATATCAGATCAACTTTCTCAAAAGCGGCTTATCTTAAACAAGTTTGTAAATGATAAAATATGTACCTTATTAAGAGCTACAAATCTGAATTGAAAGATGTTGGTTACACCCAGTGTTAAAGGAACGTAACTGGCCATAAAAATACACAGTTTCGTTCTACATGAAGACGGAGACAAGACTTAGAAATTTCGCATAAGCATATACATATACATACATACATACACATACACACACAGGAGTCGGTATAGCGACTGGCTGGACAACCAAGGGGTCGGAGTTCGAGTCCCGGTAGGGTCAAGAATTTTATTTTCCCCACGTCGTCCGGAGCAGCTGTGGGGTACACCCAACCTCCTATCCAATGGGTACCAAGGGCTTTTTCCCAGGGTGGATAAAGCAGCCGGAGCGTGAAGCTGACCACTCACCAACTACTGCCGAGGCCGAGGTCAAGAAAACGTGGCTCTATACATCCACTCTCCCATCCGCCTTGTTCCCGTAGTGCTTAATTAGTTAAGCACAGGGACAACTATGTATGTATATACACACACACACACACACGCACACATTCATTCAGACAATTGCCAACATCCAAATAAAATGTCGTTATGATGACGAGTTTCGTTTGGACACTTATCCTCTACAGCTGACTGTTCTTTTCATACGCACTAGGTCTCTAATATGCACTGTTAGTCAGGAGACGCTTAAAATGACAGTATCAGCAGCACAGCTCAATCAGTATGTGCGTCAACGCGGCCATTGTATTGGCCAATAAGCGAAGCCGGACACCGAATTCGAAATGCAAGGCACGTTCTTATTCATCTATTCTTCTTGGGGTGTACAAGTTTACACGTTGCTTTGCATTCATCTGGTGTTCGCTGAAATCTTTTCTTCCAAACAGGAGAAATCATGGGCCCTTTGTTTTTGTTCACTTGTCTGGCGGGAAATGAGCGAAACGCGAGGACCGTCTGGCACATTCCGAAGTGTGTCCAAGTGTTTCACAATGAGCTGCAAAGAGAATCAAACATGCGTTTTCACTTTCATCTCGTAATGTGTGACCTTAAAAAAAAAAAGCTATCCCTTTAACAGGCCATGGAGGTCCGGTCCATATAGTTGTGAGAGTTTGAAGCTCCCACATCTTCTAGACAATCGGCTCACAGATGGCGGTGAGGCTGTCAGCTTTACGTGCCGCCCGCGCTTTACTCCCCAGGAAGATTCCTGGTACTCATTTCTGTTAGAGGCTGAGGGCCATAGTGCGGCTGGAAGAGTTAGGTAAATTGAAAAAAAAAATCCATCTCATCGGGACTCAACCCGCGACCTTCCGGTGCCCTAACCAACTTGTACATTTAATTGGCTGACCATGTGGTACCTTTATTGTATGCCATGTACATTAAAGTATCGAAATTAACGCATAATAGAGAGGCCGTGTCGTCTATTCATACGTACCCATGGTCAACTCTTTCCGTGCTGCGGGCTTCTTTTACAACCTACACTGTGTTACGAAACGTCAGGTCAGATTAGATTAAGTTGGGTTAGGCTGAGTTCGAATAAGTTAGATTAGATTACAAACGTAAATGTACGTCCTCTGGCACTTCTTTATTTTCGAATTCGTCACTAGAAACTCCCCATTGAAAGGGTTTTCTCTGAAACTACTACTACGTGGATTCCGATGAAGTTTGTTATTGGGAACCTGCATTAAACGTGAGACGAATGTAATTTAGTCCAATGCACACAATGCATTAAACATTACTCAACCCATTCATTCCTCAACTTACTCTTTGTTTGTCTGTTTATTCCCTTCCTTGCTTACTTCATATTGCTGATTTTTCTTTCTTTCCTTCCAACTTCCTCCTCTTACCTCATTCATTCTCCTTTCCTCATATCCTCCATTCTTTAGTTTTGTTATTTATTTCCTCCTTCGTTTTATTTCTTTTTATCTTCCTCTTTCTTCTTCTCTTTCGTTCCACTTTAATTTCCTTCTTTCTTTATTCCTCCTTTCATTCTGTTCGCCTTTACTTCTTCTTCACACCATCTGTTCTTTCTTTCCTCCTGTCCTTAATCTCTTGCTTCTTAGCAGTCTTCAATAACTGCAATGTCTTTGCGACATGCAGAGCAGCAGTACCGTCCTGTGGACACCTGTTGCAGGCGCCCATCCGTGGCCTTCGTGTGGGACATCACCGGGCCTGGCCTCGGCTATGGAAACGCGACTTTTGCCTTCTTTCGGATATCGGTAGAGAACTGGATAATGGCCATCCACACAGGCTATGGGGTCAGTGGGGTAAACACGGTTTCCAGATGCGTTCCTTGACATTTTGTGCGCCTCTGCGGCCTTGATGTTCATTTACTGCAGATACAAATCTACTGTTCCAAAGCTAACCGTGCTAAAGACAGGTCAATTATATTGCACAGACTGTATCAATTTTCCGTTACGTTACGTATTCACCAATTCAAAAACTGTTTCTTGACCCGAATGAGATCTATTTTTGTGTGAAAGGCCTCCTTTTGAACGAGTTACGTGGAGAAGCCTGATGTTTCGCCCAAAGTACGGGATATAACTAAACGATGTGGAACTAAGTCCTCTCCTCCCTTCTGGCTTAGAAGCGAAATATTTTCTACGCACTTCTCATTTCTCCATAAGTGCTACATGTTCCACCGCTCTCATGCTCCTTAACTGAATTTCCCGAAAACGTAATGAAAGATAAGCCTGCAAATTATGAAGCTCCTCTTTTGTAATTTTCTCCACCTTCATGTTACTTTCACTTTGGTAAGATAACATATTCTTAACACTATGTTCACAAACATCTTTAACCAGGCCTGATAACTACAAAGCAGTGATAAATTACGCAGTTTTTCGCAACTAAACCTACAGAATTCTTACTTTAAGTTCTTGTGGCCAACCTGGGAATTGTGCAATATATTCCCGTTATCACACGGATTTGGGAGATTAGAAATCGAGATAGGAGAATGGATCTCAAATTCGTCAAGCTATGTTATCTCGTCAGCCGGGAGAGCGCAGTCGGTATAGCGACTGGCTACAGGCTGCCTGACCGAGGGTTCGGAGTTCGAGTCGATAGGAGACGGCATTGATGTCCGATGGTTCAGGGCAGCACATTGTGACAATACTGACCAATCTTTTGCATTCATCAGATAATGGAGAAAAAATGGGAGTACAATGAGACATACATCAGCTATTCGTAGACTTCAAGAAAGCCTATGATTCAGTTAGGAGGGAAGTATTGTACAATGTTCTGATAGAGTTTGGGATACCCTTGAAAATAGTTAGGTTGATTAAAATATGTTTAAAGGAAACGTATAGTAAAGTCCGTATAGGTAAACATTTGTCTGATAATTTTCCTATCCAGAATGGTCTAAAACAAGGAGATGCTTTATCGCCACTCCTCTTCAACTTTGCCTTAGAATATGCAATTAGGAAGGCCCAGGGAAACCAGGTGGGACAGAAATTAAACGGGACACATCAGCTGTTGGCCTATGCCGATGATATGAATCTACTGGGTGATAATGTACATACCATAAAGAAGAACACACAAACTTTAATTGATGCAAGTAAAGAGGTTGGTCTAGAAAAACACTTAGATAAAACTAAGTATATGTTGCTGTCTCATCACCAAAATGCAGGGCAAAATCATAACATAAAGATATGAAACAGATATTTTGAAAATGTGTCACAGTTCAGATATTTGGGAACGACGATAACAAATCAAAACTTCATTGAGAAGGAAATTAAGAGGAGACTGAACACGGGTAATGCTTGCTACCATTCAGTCCAGAACCTTTTGTCTTCTCGTTTGCTGTCCAACAACATAAAAATTAGAATATACAAAAGTAGAACTTTGCCTGTGGTTCTGTATGGGGGTGAAACTTGGTCTCTAACATTAAGGGAGGAACACAAACTGAGGATCTTGAGAACAGGGTGTTAAGGAGATTATCTGGATAGAAGACGGATCAGGTAACGGGAGGTTGGAGAAAACTACATATTAAGGAGCTTCATAACTTGTACTCTTCTCTAAGTATAATTAGAATGATCAAGTGAAGGATGAGATGGGCAGAGCATGTAGCACGAATGGGGGAGAAGACGAATGCATATAGGACATAAGACCAAGACGTAGGTGGGTGGACAATATTAAAATGGATCTTACACAGAATGGGATGGTACGGACTGCATCAATCTGACTCATGATAGGGACCAGTGGAGGGCTCTTGTGAACACGGTGATGAACCTTCGGGTTTAATAAAATTTTGTGAAGTTCTTGAGTAGCTGAACAGTTGGCGGCTTCTCAAGAAGGGCTCGGTTCCATGAGCGAGTGATAATTCAGATTAAGTTGAGGCTTCGGTCTTCCCTATCTTGCGATGTTATGTACCCCGGAGCCGCTGAAAACATGTAAATAAACGATTCAGCACTATCCTGTACCGGTTCTGAGGAAATATACAGGATCATTCTAAATTATCGTCGGCGTTCCCATGACCTATAATTTTCAAACTGGAAATAACACAATAAAAACTGTTCACGGAATATGTAAATAACTCAAAAAGTTTTATTACCTATAGAATCTATACTGCAGAATGCTAAGTAACTTCAACATTCGCAGTTTTATTTTGTTGTTTCCGGTTTGAAAATTATACGATACGGAAACCGCGACAATAATCTAGAATCACCATGTATTTCTGTCGTCACCATTCTTCGTCCATTCGTTAGCGTCAAAACATAGGGTCCATATAGAACATAGGTATGACTATTAAAGAATTTGACTCATGCTTGAGAAAGTCAAACGTGCCAAAAAAAAAAAAGACTCTCACTAGATTTCAACATCTTGTTAAAGGAAGTACTGAGCATGCAAAATATTACATTTACCACCTAAAATTTAATCCTACTTCTTGGAGAAAGGATAACTTTCTATAATACACGTCATACAATTGCGATGTTAACCAAAGTAATGGACGATGATTGTTGACAGACTATGTACTTGAGGTTATATGGCTCATTTTCCCGTTCTGCAACGTGCAGCAGCAGCTCTAATGGACTTCTAGATGCTTGAATAACCAAGAAACGTCCATTGCCATGTTGTGGCGGATATGAAAGTGACAAGTTACATTACTTTTTTTTGTTTATCGTACGTCTTTCTACATTAAGTTGTTATCCACAAATAATACAGTTCTCAAAAGAAACATACAGGTTTTGTGTAAGAAAGAAAGTGAAGTATTTCAACATCTCTCTAAAGCACTTCCTGTCAGGTTGCAAATGGCGTATAAAGCACGTAACAGAACTATATCTAGGCCTAAAAACTTTTCTTCGGATTCTGTTTCAACTGCTGAAGCACGGCAAGGTAAAGTTGCCCCTGTGTTTAATTAATGAAACGTCACGCCATGAAAACGCCGGGGGGAGTGCACGTACAACTCCACCACTCTTGACCTCGCACTAGATGTGTGGTAAGCGTCAAGCCCTGGCTGCTGTTCTCCGGGGGAGAGACCCCGGTAACCACTGGACAGGAAAGTGGGTAAGCCCTGGAGTCGCTCTGGACCCAATCGAGAGAAAAATAGCCGGAAATCGAACCCCGGACGTCCAACCGTAGCTTGACGGCATACCGACTATGCTATCCTGGCTCCTCAGTGTCAACGTATAGGAATATAAATACAAAGATAAATAATCGAGTAAATTTGGCCGTCAACACAACATAAAAGTATCTTCAAGATGAAGACAAAATAGACACTACCGTAATCTTTATGGTTTGCATCCTCTTGTGTGTTCGGTAATCACTCACTCATGGAGCTGAGCCCGTCTTCAGAAGAAGACAATTGTGCAGTTACTCAACAACTTCTCTGCATTTTACGGAACTCGAAGGCTCATTACCGTGTTCACAAGAGCCCTCCACTGGTCCCTATCCTGAGCCAGATCGATCCAGTCCATACCAAGCCATCCTATCTCTCTAAGATCCATTTTAATATTGTCCACCCATCTACGTCTTGGTCTTATATCCTATATGCATTCCTCTTCTCCCCCATTCGTGCTACATGCTCTGCCCATCTCATCCTCCTTGACTTGATCATTCTAATTATACTTGGAGACGAGTACAAGTTATGAAGCTCCTCATTATGCAGTTTTCTCCAACTTCCTGTCACTCCATCTCTCTTCGGTCCAAATATTCTCATCAACAGCCTGTTCTCCCTTAAATGTCAGAGACCAAGTTTCACACCCATAGAGAAGGCAAGGTAAGGGTGTCCTTTTGGTTAATTAATTAAGCACTACGCCATGAAGGCGTATGGGGGATTTGATGTGTAGACCTGTGTTTTTGACCTTGGCACCAGTTGGAGGTGAGTGGTCAGCTTCACGCCCCAGCCGCTTTAGCCCCGGGGAAACAGCCCCTTGTACCCATTGGATAGGAGGTTGGGTGAACCCCAGAGCCGGTTTGCACGAGATGGAGATGTGAAAATTCTTAACCCTACCGGGACTTGAACTCCGGCCCCTCGGTTGTCCAGCCCGTAGAGAGTCGCTGTACCGACTGCACTATCCCTTCTCTTCCCATACAAAAGCACAGGCAAATTTACAGTTTCGTGTAAATAAAAAAAAAAAATAGCAGCAGCTGCATAATGAATTTTGACAGAACTACGCTACGTAAATATTTATATTTTGTATGCAATCGATCTGCTTTTCAATACATCTGGTCCAACAGTACATAAATTTCATGATTCTACCACAGTACAATTTAATTTCACTGATTCATTCATGCGCCGCTTCATTTCATGACTCGTGCTCATTTTCTGAAGCGACTTTACTTATGATCGCCCTTCAGTTGTTTCTGATAGTTTGCCATACTGTTCTTTAACTTAACCACAGCCAATGAGCCCCAAGAACGTCACCAACACTCGTCTGCTCCACTTCAGATCTTTCCACCCATTCGTAAACCTTCACAAAGCTATCGTCATACCAACTTTCACACAATTTCTCTACAGAAACTGGACCACACGTCGTGGTCTTATGGTGCATTCTATCAATGGAACACCCACGTCAGACGTGTCGAAATGTTATCAGTACTCGAATGACAATGAAAACGAAGTTGAGGGGAAATGTGGACAGGTTCCCTCGTACCTTATTCCGTTGGTACAGTTCATGAGCACGTAAAATTTTTATTAGTGAAAAGCACAATTCGTGTACAAGGAGAGTTTGTGTTAACTGTCCAGACATCGTCTAAGTTCCCTTCACCTACCTTGCCGAAGTACATGCGGGCCAAAAGTTCAAATTTAAACGATATATCTCGTGCGTAACACGGAAAATGTGTCCATAAACATACTTGGAGATGTCTGTGAAAGGGTTAACTTAAACAACACGAATATAAATTCTTCCCGTTAGTTAGAATACGTTTGAAGTGTTGTTTCCTTCTCTGATCACAGTCTGAATTGTGTTACTTTTTCACGAAATACGCGCGAATTTGTAATGTTGTATGTTTCTCTGCGCCGGTTTTAACCTAATTAAAGTTCGGATTTTTTAAAACTACAGATCGACTTCCAAAACCATCAAATTAAACTACATCGCATTCTTGTTTAAGCAGTTTAACTATTATCGAAATAATATTAAAGATCAATCATAAATTAAATGTTAAAAACGGTGAGCAAAGCAATCTATTCCCACGCGACTCAGGCTCGGTATAACAGTGTGCAGGCGGTGTACTGTTCACAGGAAGTTACGTGTATGGGAGGTTCTACCGGAAATGGCTTTTATACCGTCTGTCAGAAGAGTGAAGGTTCCACTGCGATTTACTGCCAGTTTTATTTGTTGGTTAGGTGGAGTCCAACTGGGTCCACGCGGCACAGCGGCCACTGATTGGCCTATTGTAGCCTGCCCTGGGGTGATTATGATGATGGAGAATTTGGTGGAATGAATATTGGCAGGGGAAACCGAAGTACTCGGAGAAAGCCCACCCCAGCGCCACTTTGTCCACCACAAATCCCATTCACAGCCCTTCATTCTCAGATAATTCGTTCGGAGTGCTGAGGTGGAAATGTGTTCTGTATACGAGGCTACGCCACTCACACGAGCAACGGCATGATGTCAGCAGTTCAATAACCACCCCTTGTCGGCTTTCCACAACTTACTTACTTACTTACTCAAGGAGCTGAGCCCTTCTTGAGGAGCCGCCAATTCTGCAGCTACTCAAGAATTTCCCAGCATTAGCCGACAAAATTATTCAACATATCCACAGATATCTTCCGTATCGGAAGGCCATTTTTCTCCATTCGTAACGCGACAATGTGCCATGCCCTGCTAAGAGTTCTTTCACTAAGATGGCATGAAGATGAAAGTAGAGGCGACTCCCGAAACGTCGTGTATATACAGTATTTCTCAGACAGCAGACAGTGACATAATACTGGTGGGTGGGATCTGAGTCTGTCTTCTTGCCTGACTTCCTCGCTGACTTTCAAGATGGAGGTGATATGTTGCTCCGAAACCTCGGCTGACTTTTCAAGACTACATGGCATTACATCCCAAAAGGCAGAACTCTACATACGTAATACTTCTGTAGTAAACGGGAAGATGGGCTTATAACAAACGCCCAAAACACTGGAACAGTTTCAACCTTTGCAATGACTACTATTACTGTGGATGATGATGATGATGATGCTCAACTGCTCACTATTTAAGGTTCTCTGCATGTAACGAAAGGTGATTCATCCGACCCTGAAGGTGTATTACACAATTCGCTGTTTTACGTCACATCATTACGTCCTTACAAGACACCAATCAAATGAACATATAATTCAAATATTACTTAACCCATATCTTATTCGTTTTGTGCCACTGATGTTTATGACACATGTAGGATTTGAGGTTCTTACAAAGGTGGTTATGAAGAGTACTTACCTTCTGAGGTATAACGCCATGTAATCCGCTGAAAGTCTACCGATGTTTCGGAATAACATATCGCCTCCATCTTCAGGGTTGAATGCTTATTTTTCCGACTGCTTTCATGCTGGTATCTTACTCGGCTTATTGTTCGACCCTTAAGGAGGTGATATGTTCCTGTGAACCTTCAGCTGACTTTCACCGGACTGTACGGCGTTCTACCCAAGAAGACAGCACTCTGTGATAAAAGGTAAAGGTAACAGGCCGTGGAGGCTCCCACATTTCTCTAGACAATGGGCTCACAGATGGAGGTGAGGTCAGTCTTAGGAGTCGGTCGCATTTTACCCCTAGGTAGATTCCTGGTACTCATTTCTGTTAGAGGCTGAGTTGACCCCAGGGCCACAGTGCGGCTGGAAGGACTAGGTCAATTGAAAAATCCAATTACCTCATTGGGAATCGAAGCCGCGACCTCCCGGCTTGTAGCATAGTGCCCCAACCAACTACGCTACAGTGTGCCCCTGCACTCTTCATGATTATGATACAGTATTACAATAATAATAATTATGAATGAATGAATGAATGTAGTTCTTTCATCTGCTTAGTGGTATAATCAAACTAAAAAAATACAAAGAAAACGTCTAGCAACCACTATGGCTGCACTGTAATGAAATGCTATTACAGACTTCTATATTAGGCAAGCATGTCAAACAGACATACCCGGCGCGTGTCCGGCTCCAACGTGTCATCAACTGAAGTCGAGGCGTCATGAAACGACGTACGTGTAATGTTACCTCGATACACAGCAGATGAAAAATTTTAAAATTACTACGCCACAAGAAATCTGATATCAACAGACGAGCTATTTCAAAAATACTTTCTCCACTCAAATTCAGTTAATATTTCAGTACGTTCTCTAACGTGTTTCTGCTCGTTTGCTTGTACATATCTTCAGCGATTACTCAACATGTACATGACCGCACTTAATTCCTTCTTTCTGTGTTCGTCTGTGTTTGTACCTCTACAGAATATGTACAATCAGCGGGAATAATTGAAAACAAACACCTGCTTTTTTTTAGTCACAGAATTTCTCTCCTGCTGTGTCTGACGTCATACGGCCGCCGATTAAAATGCATTGTCCACATCTGCTCCAGCCGAACGTGAGAATAAAACAGATCGCGACGACTTTTAACCAACCCTAATTATTCAAAAATCCGCAGAAAATTCCTAGTCTAGTCTCACCTTCATTCAATACTATGCTACAAGCCTGGAGGTCACGGGTTCGATTCCCGACGACGCCATTGGACTTCTCAATTGATCTAACCCTTCCAGTCGCAGTATAACCCTCGGGTCGACTCAGCCTCGAACAGAAATGAGTACCTGGGATCTTACTGGGGCTAAAGGGCGGCCGGCCGGCTCGTAATGCCGACAACTGACCGCCATCTGTGAGCTGATTGTCTAGCAAATCTTTGAGCCTCGACGTCTCACATTCGGTATGACTCCTTGGGCGAGTGATCAGCTCGTCGCAAGGCCTCTACCTGTAGACAAACACAGAAAAACGCACACAAACATCCAGGCCCTGAGTGGGATTCGAACCCACGATCCCGGCTTCCGAGCGAGCGAAGACAGTGCATGCCTTAGACCGCTCGGCTACCGTGACCGGCACCACAAGCCCCTTAGTGTTATTATAACACGAGTAGTCCTTTAGTGACGTTTATTTAATTTTAATACAGTTCAGGGTAGCGACGAGATACGAGCTGGATGGCCGAGGTTCGATAATCGGCAGGGGCAAGAAAGTGTTCTCCGAAGAGCTCAGACCGGCTCTGGGGGGAACACACAGCCTCCTATCGTAAAGCCGCTGGGACGTGAAGCTGAAACTCCCATCCGGTGGAATTATACTGCCATTCCCCCCATACGTCTTCATGGCATGGTACTCAATTAGTTAAGCACGGGGACCTCACCTCTACTTTACACGCCGGTAATTTGCGATTTATCGATAATTGTATTAATTTTGTATTAACCGAGCCCCGCTCACAATCATCCTGCCATTTAATGAGACATGATCTCCTATGCAGCTGGATAAGTGTCATTAAATAATCCGAGATTCTATGTATAAAAAAACAAGTTTTGGTGAACCGTACGAATACTGCTGTAGTGATGCCTCCATGTCATGATCCGTGGAAACCATGCACGCAGGTGACAGATAATAATGTGGGCTATCCAAGGAACTAAATTGTATACTTCCGGTCACAACCACATTCTTCGTGCTGAGCGAATTAGAGTACAGCTACAGAGTTTAGCAGCTCCGTAACAAACTTCACAGTTACTCTCAATGTTTTCTTCTCTGATTTAATACAACGGTCTCCTTTCAGTACTTAGGGTACAAATATGGTGGAAAAAAAATCAGGAAAGACCTGAAAAACTGTTCGAATATCAGGGGAAATATGAGACGAGACATCCGGAGACGCCATTGGACGGCTCTGTGGTCAATTACTTTCGCGTTACGCTCGATCTGAGACGAAAGTTATGGAAACAATCTCCAGTTAAAAGAGATACGATTTCTCCAACATACAGTGGCGTCTTTGTTCGTCAGATCGATAAGTTATCAAGCTGCAGACATGAATAAGCACCTCTGTGTATTGAAGTGAACAAGACGTTGTAGTTAACAATACAATGCGACCCTGTCAGGGTGCTTGGAATACTTGAACGTTGGACCACGGAATGGAAATTGTAACGGACCTAATGTAAAAAAATACTGAAGTTCGGACGCAGTAACTACATCCTTTGTTCGCTTCAGTATCTGTACTGATTTCATTTTTACTTCTAATGATAAGTTTACAATATCTAGCGAAATTGGCAAGAGCCGAACACCCCACGATGTACTCACTCACGGAGCTGAGCCGTTCTTGAGAAGTCGCCAATGCTGCAGCTACTCAAGCATTTTATGGAACCCGAAGGTTCATTACCGTGTTCACAAGAGTCTTCCACTGGTCCCTGTCCTCAGACAGATCAATCCAATCCATACCATCCCATCCTGTCTCTCTAAGATCCATTTTAATATTGTCCGCCCACCTACGCCTTGGTCTTCCCAGTGGTCTCTTTCCTTATGGCTTTCCCACCAATATCCTATATGCATTCCTTTTCTCCCCCATTCGTTCTACATGCCCTGTCCACCTCATCCTCCTTGACCTGATCATTCTAATTATACTTTGAGAAGAGCACAAGTTATGAAGCTCCTCATTATGCAGTTTCCTCCAACCTCCTGTCACTTCATCTCTCTTCGGTCTTGAACACCCCACGACAGCGTTTGGAAATGTAAACGTGTAGGCTTGCGCTAATCTGGAATTCGTTGTGATTCTGCCTGCCGTAACGACCTTCATGTTTACTCAAGATACAAATCTACTGTTTCAGCCCTTTAAAGACCGACTTCCTTCTAAATAATATACAAAAGCTCGGTTCGTACCTCACAGGAAACACTTTACGCCTCGCTACAAAAACCAACAGGTTAATCCTGTTCAGAGAAATAATCGCTGTTTGCTGAGAGAACCATAGGCACAACCATTCCATGGAAAGAATGCAGTTTTTAAAATGTTTAAAGCTGGTGGTATGTATACTAACCACTGGGCTTTAAAGGGTTAGTAGCAATGTGGTACTGCATGTACCAAAGATTTTTTTTCCCGTTGTCTTTCGTTAAATACTGGAAAAGTCGACAAATATTTCAAATAAAATTTGTTAAATCCTAACGAGACCTTCGTTTTATGGTATGCATTAATGTTGGGTACGATTTTCTGTATCTTCTTTGAGAACTAGAGTAAGTTTGATATTAACTTATAAAATATGCCTTATAATGGATAGGAAATCATGAACGGCCGGCCGGACCCCCCCCCCTTCTGAAAAGTCAGAGAGGAAAGCTATAAGCTGTGGAATGCCTGCTTTTTATCTCACCCGACTGGGTAAACCCGCCAAACTGCTCGCTTAACCAAGATCCAAAAACCTGTCTCCTCCGAAACGTCGGATGATTTTCAACAGACTACAGGGCGTCATATCCCAGAAAATGGAACTCTTGAGTGACACCACAATCGTCATATATCATAAAATTTTGAGTAATATTTCAATATTTCTTGTTTCCTAAAAGCAAAAGAGACCTATAAGTTTTCTACGAAAAGCGATTCTAATGAGCTTCGATATGAGTTAACTGGGTTAGTCATGATCGATTTTTTAAGGCTCTCGTGTCTCGTATTATGCATAGACATTCAAACGGCGCAACTCGCAAATTGGGCCCATCTGCAGTGCTATTTCATATTAGGAAAACGTTTATACTAGCTGATATCATCTGTATCTATAAATTAGGAAAATACCGCCAAGTCTGTCCACTTAATTACGGCAGCCTAATAACCTAAGAATATGCCTTCAAATCACACGAAACAGTTTTTTTAATACAAACACGACAATCTCACCACTGCTGTTTCATTGCCTGACCAAGCTCACACAGGAGTAGGTAGGGGCCTACAATACGCAATCTGTCCCGACTATACACTAGCAGCCTCTGGTAACCGGCGTCAGAATACTACTACTATTGCTACAGGAAAGGTAAAGATGCCCCCAGGCACACACAACCCGTATCAGACAAACCTTGTAAGTAACGGAAATGCGCCACAGCTCAAGCGGTTAGTCGCTGGCTTCCCACTGCGGCGGCCCGTGTTCGATCCCGGGTCTGGTCAAGTGGGATTTGTGGTGGACAAAGTGGCGCTGGACGAGGTTTTCTCCGAGTACATCGGTTTCCTCTGCCGATCTTCATTCCACCAACTGCTCCACAATCACCCTCACCTATCATCTGGGGCTGGTACAATAGGCAAGAAGTGGCCGCAGTACAAGAGACTTAGTCCCACCCCTCTAGCTATAAAAAAAACATGGTAAGCAACGCCATTTTTACGCCACTCCGCCATGTTCTATTTACCAGTCCTTTTGGTTAAATTAAATGGTCATGTTAAAACGCTTAGCTGTCTTTCACACACTGAATTAAGATCTCACATCGCGTTATTTTTTTTTTCGTACAATTAATAATTATAAAGCTGTCATGAAATCGATTTTTGCATCGCGGCCTACTTTAGTATGATTTCCTTTCTACCGACAATGTATTTAAATTAAAGACGAGAGAAACATGTTTCGACATTAACTAATTCACTATCATCAACCACATATTATAATTGTGACCATGTAAGAACTAAGACGTTATGACCGGTTCGAATACATAGAATTATTTGAATAAGTACTGCAAGGATTATAATGGTTTATTTCACAGATACCTTGATACTTTTTAACTATCGGGCCATCTTGAAAATGCAAGCACTTTCAAACAGCTTTCTAGTTTCTCAATTTGTATTGCCACGATTGTGTCAGTGAACTAAATATTACGTTTACATTCATTCGCGTTACAAATAAATGTGACAAGGTAACTGCAAACGAACAACTTCTTTTTATACGAGAACTCTCACCGGCACTGGCTACACGTAGTTGGCAAAAACACGGCCGTGCAATTACACAGACATCAGGGTTTTTAAAGTTCAAGTTTAGTAAATACTCACTTTCTGTTTTGTAGTTTTCGCTAATTAGAAGACATTAAAGAAAACAGGAATTATCATATTGAAAAACGGGGGTTTCAGTATGTTCAGTTACTTAGGCACTCTTAGTCTCACAGCTGAAGTTCGTGAAAGGAAATGGAAATAAAAATTGATCTATATTCTTGTGGGCCGCGCCATAGCTCAAGCGGTTAGTCGCTGGCTTCCCACCGCGGTGGGCCGGGTTCGATCCCGGGGTCTAGTCAAGTGGGATTTTGGCGGGCAAAGTGGCAGGTTTTCTCCGAGTACTTCGGTTTCCCTGCCAATCTTCATTCCACCAATTGCTCCACAATCACCCTCATCTATCATCTGGGGCAGGTACAATAGGCCAGAAGTGGCCAGAGTACAAGAGACTTAGTCCCACCCCACCAGCAATAAAACAAAATAGTTAAGACTTGTACAAATATTATCACGATATTAAATTGTAGGCATTGCTTATATGTCTGCCATACTCCAGAGAGCTCTTTACATCCAGTGTGTTTCTTAGCTTATTTAATGATACACTGGTTATATGATGTCGAATGATGATTATCATCCATCCACGGCAGTCAACCGCGACTCTCCGTCTGCATACACAGCGGCCCCAGTAATGACAGATCGATAAAAAGGGACGTAAGCAGTTCCCAATTATACTTCTGGCATAACAACATTGTGGAATTCGACTGTAACTTGGGAATGATCAGGGAAGTATTCAGACATGCCTATGCTTCAAATAAATGTATCTGCAAAACTAGAAATCACAACGCGGATGGCCTTCCCACTAGAAACCGGGTCACCCGTCTCTACAGAACTGCAACATGCGAGCCACTTCACACCAATTAGCACCGTAGAAATGTGGTGGGGATTTTCTGTGATTGTTGTCTAGTTACTTGAAACCTACATTCAGACCTCCCTCGAAACCATTGTTGTACCTGTGCAAAGCATTCGGGACAATACCTTTGTGTTGTACAGCACGTGGTACGTTGTAGCAAGTGAACGAATGTTCTCACTCTGGCGTGGTCTAGTTCTTTCGGTTTCACAACTTCCTCCAACTTCAAGACACTCGCAATTAGTTATGCAGCATTGCTGAACAGCCTGTGTTGATTAGGAGACGCCTTAATAACGGGAATATAACCGAAGTTCCACATTTTTTATGTATGGTTTAGTGGAATATTTACATAATCTTAGGGCATGGTTTGATGGTTTGCATACAATGCCATTACAGTACTCAGAAACTGTGACAGAACTGAATACGAACACGTAAACGTACGGTAAGGCGTTCCCTGTTGTACAAACCGTGGAGGTCCATAGGGTTGTGAGACAATCGGTTCACAGATGGGGGTGAGGTTGTCATACAGACTGATATGTTGTCATTACTATTATTCATTACTGGAGCCGGGATAGCGCAGTCGGTATACCGACTAGCTAGGGGCTGGACAGAGGTGTCGGAGGTCGGGTCCCGGTGAGGTCAGGAATTTTCTCTTCTCCATGTCGTCCAGACTGGCTCTTGAGCACATCCAGCCTCCTGTTCAATCAGCACCGGCTGCTCTTACCCCGAGGTAAAGCTGACCACCCACCTCCAATTAGTGCCGAGGCCAAGAAAATGTGGATCTAAACATCCACTTCCCCATACGCCTCCAGGATGTAGTGCTCAATTAGTTAAGCACAGGGGCAACAGTAGACGATCGAGGAGTCGGAGTTTGAGTCCCGGTGGGGGCAGGAATTTTCACTTCTCCAAATCGTCCAGACCGGCTCTGGGGTCCACCCAACCTATCCAATGGGTACCGGTCGCTCTTACTTTGGGGGTAAACCGGTCGGGACGTGAAGCGGACCACTCACCTCTAACTAGTGCCGAGGTCAAGAAAATGTGGATCTATACATCCACTCCCCATACGCCTTCATGACGTAGTGCTTACTTAGTTAAGCACAGGGACAACAAACAAATTATATTAACGTGACGGTCAATTCAGGCTGCCTACGTTAAAAATGTCGGATATAACTCGAAGTTCCACACCGTCTCAACGTTTGTATTTGTTGTCCTATAAGCAAGGTCCTATACATGATGTGTAAGTATGCTTAGCTCGAGACGTCCACTAGTTATCTCGTTAGAACATCGAATGCCGAACAAATTTTCACTCGGCCTCTACGTCGTTACTTTAAATTCTACAGAAACTTACCTCAACAAAAACTGCACATTTTTCGAATATGTCTTAATATAAAGAATGCCGTCTTCTTGGATGTGACGCCGTTTAATCTTGTGAGACCCGACGTTTCGGAGGAACGTATCGCCTCCATCTTCAAAGTATAAAAATCCGCAAGCAAATAACCGGCGTTGAGCATGTGTCTGGAGATTCGTTTCTCGTTCGTGGATTTTTCTACCCTGAAGATGGTGGCGATATGTTCCTCCGAAATGTCGGGTCACACAAGATCTACACGGCGCCACACCCAGAAGACGGCATTCTTCATACTCACCGCCGTGAAAACCTCAAATCTTATGTCTTAATATACATCATTTATAATTGAGTGGCAATTGAGTTGTTCCTTGCTTTCATTCGTCACGTTATTAGTGATAGGTACGGCGTTGCCGTGCAGTGACCTTCAACGCCATTAAGCTTATTAAAATCGGTCAGCTGGTTCAAAGGCTGTCATTGATGCAGAGATACGCACAGACAGCAAGTTGATCCCATAATCCTACTTTCTTTCCTCAAGAAACGAATGCAGGCCATAAATATTAACAAAAATGTCAATATGATCGCAGAGTACCCAAAGGGTGGAGAGTACAGCAAACTGCCGAAGCGCTGTGCACATCAGACATGCAACGTCCCTACCAAAGACAGTGGGCACGTAATATTTCTATAACGAAGAAACGGCGGCGGGTACACCGTTATTAGTGGTCAAAATTCCGTCTCCTGCGTCGGAGGAAGTTTGGCGCTAACATCTGGACAAGAAAGTAAACCTCCCGGTCTCACTGACATATCACCTTCCGACTTTCTCTTATAACACTAATGATGTAGCTAATGGCTGTGAATCACTCGACTGAAAGTACTACTTCTCTTCTGGTTTCATTTTCATTTGTTTCCTTTTTTCCCAGGAGATATCATTAACATCACCATTGTCACTGGTTCTGTCTTTCCTAATCCCTCCAAAAAAACCTTCTCTCAACATTATCCACCACGTAATCTGTCCGGCCTGCGATTTCTTTGTTATTACCGGCTATTCCTCGCACACTGGTCCTCACTGTCGCTGTCACGGAGCGAGTAACAGCGGTAACGCTCTGGAGGTGCTAGGTTTGAAACAAGGCTGAGGCAGCAGTTAGTCTGGCTGAGGTTTCTCATGGTTGTTCCCAGTTCGTACACACCGTGACCCTTTACTGCCATCTCCTGTCCAGTTCAATGTTCACCAATCTCCTATATTTTGAGATACCGACAAAAAAAAAACAAATTCCGTGGTCTTAGTCCGCAAGCGAACTATACCGACCGAGCGACCGCCGCTTGTCGACGAAGTTACTGCCAACTATAGCGGATAGAGGGTGTCGCGTGGTCGGCGCAACAAATCCCCACGGCTGTTCATTTCGGTTTTCTAGACCGGAGCCTCTATTTCCTTGAAATAGCTCCTCAATTATCCTCACGAGTCTGAGCGGACCCCGTTCCAGATCCACTACTTCTCAGAAAATCTGGTAGTGCCGGGAATCGAACCAGGACCTCTACGAGCACACGTATTACAGATAAGCAGCGGCACGCACACAGGAAGCCTGCACAGAATAATACGTGAACGGTGCTGTAAGCAAGAAGTAGCCGCTGCAGCACCGTAGACCTTGAGCTGGTATCCCTGTGAATTCTGAATTTTAAATTTTAAAATTTTAAAATAAAAAAAAAATTAAATTGATGATTTTAAAAATACCAAAATTAAAAAATCAAATTGACGTATGTAACAAAGATTTTATACATATCTGACAAATATCAGCAAGGGGATTCTGACATATCGGGACCTATTAACAACGGAGAAATGAACAATTAAGAAAGCTGGTGTTTTTAAATTTTAAACTACGTACAGTGTAACAGCTACGTGAGAGAATTACACCTGATATGGCTATTTACGGCCGAAACATGTAGTGTAGAAGAAAAGAAGACAAAAGAACTACAATAAATTGTTGCACTTAGGACGGAGTTTGCGTCATACAGGTTGATTAGTCTATATTAAGTAATTCTATGAGGTTATTGTGTTACGTCGAAGTTCAGTTCCTTGATCGAAGAACATAAAATCTCAGCACTAATTGCAAAGAACGAAATAATGAAAGAGAAAGCACAAAATATAACGAACGATAAGATATAAAAAGGAAGCGAAAAGGGTAAAACAGGAATTTATAAAAATAAGATGAAAGGAAACAGAAACGCTAATTGGGAGAGAAAAACGAAGTAAAAAGAAAAGTAAGAATGGAAAGGAAAATTAGAAATGCGAGGGGGAAAAAAGGGAAGGAAAAACTGGACCAGGAAGGCACGTACAGTTTTGCAGTCCGGAAGCCTCCAATCGCCCTATTACATGGAATGAAAATGGCTTGACGGTTTGGTCACAATTAAGCTATGCGCTGTTGACCCATTTTAATATAATGATGGGCAGGTTTAAGAATGCGTTCTTGCTGGAGAGTTCCGTTTGTCGCGGTGACGGTCCTACTGGAGGCAGGCCTCCAGCTGCTCGGCCTCATGTCCTAGCAGGTCAATGACTCCGCATTACCTCTAACTGCCGCGCGCCTCAACGCGAGACATCGCACAGAAAGTATTCGCTTGAGGAAGAGAAGGAGAATACTTCGACATTGGCTGAAGTTCGTGAATATGTGGAAGTCTATCACTGCTTTCAAATGTTACGTTATGTTATGCAAATCATGTTTCCGTTGAACACAAGTCTAATGTATCCTGGGACCAGTTTTACTTTATGATTAAGTATACATTAACTTATTCCGTGAAGCAACGTTCCTCACAGCCGCACAACTGATCAAGATATTATTCCCAGCCTTTTCCGGAATCCGAAGGTTCATATCACATTCATAAACGTCCTCCACTGGACTTTAACCGGGAGCCAGATGAACCTACTTCTTTAAGGTACATTCTGATAACATCTTCCCATCTACTCTTAGGTTTTCCCACAGGTCTCTTCATTTTCTCTTCTTTTACTAAAAGTTTACCTGCATTTATAATCGGGATACGCAGTAGCGTAGTTGGTCGAGGCACTATGCTAAAAGCCGGAAGGTCACGGTTTAAAGTCCCAATGAGGACATTGGATTCTTTCCAATTGACCTAATCCTTCCAGCCGCACTATGGCCGCGGGGTTGACTCAGCCTCTAACAGAAATGAGTACCAGGAATATTCTTGGGGGTAAAGGGCGGCGGGCGCGTAGGGCTGACACCCTTGTCGCCATCTATGAGCTGATTGTCTAGAAAATGTGGGAACCTCAACATCTCACAACCCTATGGGCCTCCACGGCCTGTTACAGGGATACTTTTACTTTATGGGTCCGGATGTCTCTATCACAGACTATGAGTTCGAGGACGGAAGTTCGATTCCCCACTGGGACAGGTATATCTCTTTTGGCCACGATTCGTCTACATTAGCTGAAATATCTAAGTATTTATTTATTAGAGGGACTTTCTAACTAACAAGAATGTTTGTTTTTGAAGTTAACCCTTGTATTCCATTATACGTGCATTCAATTCTCTTAGAACAGTTAAACACACTGAACGAAGCAGAGAATACATACGACTACTACTGCAGTAAACTACGGAATGATATTGACCGCGAAAGATGGCGCTAGGGAATCCATGGTCTTCCCTGTTTGATATGTAAACAGTCGCGGAGGTACATGGTCCTCAAACCGTCTACGCACTTGAGATTATTACTGCAGGAGGTAGCATGGTAAAATATACCAATTCAGTATGGAACAACTATTATGTCGTGTGTACACTAGAGCTGTATATATTGTAGCATACACACCAGCTGCTAAGTAATGACTCCATAAGTATCGCCCGCTGCTAGGCGACGACCGTGGAATAAGCAAATATACGGCAGCCGTTGCTAAGTAACAGCTCTGACAACTGAACTACAACGAGTGTTTTCCTACGCGGTCCGTGCCGTGAGATCATAAGCGGGACAAGTCTAGAGTTTAGTTAGTTGTGAGAGACAGACCAGCCAGTAAGGACCTAAGCAGAGGGCATTGTTTATATCCGTTACCAAGAAAACAAACTGAGAAGACTCAGCAAGTGCTGTAGTGAATTGCTGAATGTGTGAATTAGCGATAGCAATACAGTTACTTGTAGTTACGATCTGCAAGTGGTCAGTAAATCCAATTACCAATCCAAATCCCGTCTACAGTCACATTCAAACACGTGACATTATGTATGTAAGGCTTAAAAAAGGTAAAGTTGTCCTAGTACTTAATTAAGCATCATGCCATGAAGTCGTGTGGGGGGTAAATTTCCACCAGTCTTCACCTATGCACTAGATGGAAGTCAATAATCAGTTCCACGCCGCGGCCGATTTAACCCCGGAGGGAGTCCCCAATACTCATTTGATAGGAGGCTGTATGGGCCCCTGTACCGGTCTGTCCGCTGTGAGGAAAAGAAAAATCTCTTGCCCCTGCCGGGAACTGTAGCCCGTTGCTATTCCGACTGAGCTATCCCTGTTGTTATATGTATAAATGCAAAAAAGAAGATGATAATATTCCTAATATTTGACTAGTCCATGTTATTTATTGTTTATTTCACGACGCTAACAGTACATCAGCTACACAGCATCTAATGGTATATCACTGAGCAATGAACTGGAAAGGATCTGAAAGTACGCAGTTGTGGCCTAATGTGACTACTATCCCAGCATATACCTCTAGGCAGTGGGGAGGACCACGAAAACTCAATCACGATACTCGGTGTCCCGACGCAACATTCGAACCGATTGCCTCCCCAACAGAAGTCAGCTGCCTTACCGCCTGAGCCAACTTGCTGGGTTAGTCCATGTCATTCCCATCGCGGCGGCCCGGCTTCGAGCCCAGGTCAGGCTAGGTTGGATTTGTGGTGGATAAAGTAGCGCCGGGGCAGGTTTTCTCAGAGTACTTCCATTTCCCCTGCCAATTCTCATTCCACCGACTGTTCCACATCCATCATAATCTACCATCCGGTGCTGGTACAATAGGCCGAATAGTGGCCGACGTACCAAGTGGACTCGGTCTCACCCCAGCCCAAGAAACTTAAAAAAAAAATCAGTCCACGTCAGTTCGACCCCTTGCCACCATGGCATTGCATGGCAGTCGAGGACAGCTAACAATATATAGTCCTATAGCTTGAGGGTTGGGCATAGGGCAACAATCTTTTACACAAAGATATTTAATGTTATAAATCTTCTATTAACGGCTAGGAACTCAACGGATTTCTGGAAATTACCTAGAAGGAACAGAACTGGCTCACGATCGTGTCTGAGTGTCGCGTATCGGGCGTATATCGCGACAAATAACTTCACGCCGTATTTTATATAGCGAATTTTATTTCACATTCAGATTTACGATTACTGCTATCTGCAGTATCACAAACAGTTACACTCCAAATGCCACAATACAACTGACTGGTTGCTGGCTAACTCGGAACTAACGTAGCTCGAGGACTGACTCGTAGGTAGCTCCTGGACTCGCTGACTGACTCAGTACAACTGACTGTGAATAGCCTTCGCTGCTCCTTATGTAGCCTTGATCGGACAATTGTCGTCTGGTGCCGTGTTGCTAGTAACGCTAGCGGAAGTAACCGCTGTTACTACTTGGTGACGTCACCGCTGTTGACTCGCGTTGCCTAGCGACCAGGATGCTAGGACTCGGCTAACATCGGCTCGCTTCGGCTTCGCTCGGCGCATCACGGCTGGCGGGGGGTGGGGGAGGGGCGTCATCCATAGCTCAGCATGTCACAATATTTAATGTTATAAATCTTCTATTAACGGCTAGGAACTCAACGGATTTCTGGAAATTACCTAGAAGGAACAGAACTGGCTCACGATCGTGTGAGTGTTCGGGCTCTGCTACCAATCTAATGCGTTCACTACCATTCACGGAAACGAGTAACAGAGTAACAATGATTTATGAACCAAATAGCAGAGACATTGTGTCACACATAAATCAGTACGACAAGATTAGAAATGCCCGTTCATAGAAAGAATGTTACGAAACGCGTATGAAATAAGAAAAATACAGAGGCACCAACAGTTTAACAAAGAAACAGGAACACTTGCCGAGGAATTGACAAAACAGTAATTAACAAGATCCCATTGCTACTACCATACATCGTGAACTGCTGTTAAATGTCTATATAAGGTAACACAACCCTAATTACCGACCGACCGACCGACCGACCGACCGACCGTCAGTCGTAATGTGACTTTGACCTTGACTATCCCTGTAACAGTGTGAGACGTCGAGGCTCCCACATTCTCTCTGGACAACTGGTTCACAGATGACGGTGAGGTTGTCGGCCTTACACGCCAGCCGTCCTTAACCCCCCAGGAAGATTCCTGGTACTCATTTCTGTTAAGAGGCTGTGTCGACCCCTTGGAAGAATTAGGTAAAGAAAACCAACCTCATCGGGACTCCAACCCGCGAACTTCCGGCTTGTAGCATAGTGCCTCAACCAACTACGCTACTGCATGCCCCCAAATGTCTATATAACACATCTGAATTCTGCACACGCTTTGAGGTGTTGCGAAAAGCTGAGATGTGGAATGGGTGTGCTGTCACATTTCTGCAACAAACGCAATCTACTTTCGTTTTCGTGTCGAGAGCAAAACACGTCTCCTTGTAAGTTGGCAGCACTTCAGACTGTATGTGCGTGCAGTGGTGGTGTGTGATCCTAAACCTAGAGAGAACATAAAAGACATAAAAGCAGTAATTGTTACATTTAACTAAAGGCTTTCGAGTTTGGCCTCAATTTCTTAAAACAACTGTTGCACTCCAATTCTCCCAATTCTAATGTCAATCTTTCCATGCCGTTGTTAAAGACGATTTCTGTCGACCTTTCTTTCTTACGTAAACAAGTAGCTGTATGAAAGCATCATATATCGCCCCTTTTAAATTTTTAACCGACTGATCGATTTTCATGAAATTTTGTATGGACGTTATGTCATCAGAGGTTACGTCCTAACCTCATATTTCAACAGTATCCCGCAATCAGTGATACCGTGTAAGATTAGTGACCCTGGGGCTACATCAGCGACACAACAGTATAAGATCCTGAAATTATGTACGGTAGTAGGTCGATAAAAATATGATTTATGCAGGATATAAAACATGGCGGACGAGCGAAACTTTGCATCTAGTTTTCGGTTCGGCAGCGATAACCAAAACTAAGAATATGAAATCTGCCTGATTAACTTACTGTAATCAGAAGCAGTAATTACGTAATATGTTATTCTCAAAATGTCGATAATTATTATAATCTGTAACCTACTTACAATAATAATCAGTAAAAACAGTAACAGAATAAGATTCGATCCTACAACCATGTACTAAAAATTACCTTTGTAACTGAAATGTACAGTACGAGGTAGTGTATTTCGCTGAAGCACTATGCTACAAGCCGGACGGTCTCGGGTTTGATTCCCGCTGTCACTGGATTTTTAAACTGACCTGATCATTCCAGCCGCACTATGGCCCTGCAGTCGACTCAGCCTCTAACAGAAATGGGTACCAGAAACATTCCTGGGGGTAAAGGGCGGCCGGCGCGTAAGACTGACAACCTTACCGCCATCTGCGAGCCGACTGTCTAGAGAAAATGTGGGAGCCTCGACGTCTCACAACCCTATGGGCCTTCACGGCCTCTTAGAGCGATAACTTTCAGCTTTAATTGAAAGGTGCTGTAGGAAATATAAGGCTTTATGGACTCTGTCCGGTAGTCCTACTCTCTATGGTTTTCACTCTCTGGCGATGGTTTCTGTTTTTACAGAATCATGTGCCTTGCATGTTAGAACTTTCGATCATAAACTTTGCAGTTTTCACTTTCTTGAAATGTTTACATAAGTAAACACACAAACAAGATCATATATAATGTCTTATTAAACAAATCAACAATTTCCCGACTGAAGTTCACAGGGTTAACTGCAGTTTTATTTATATAAACACAGCTGTTGCGCTCTGACGTTTAGAACTTATCAGTTAGTGCCCAAGGACCCGCTCAAGAAATGAAGCAAGGGGTCAGTTTTCAGGTCGAAATGGATCATGTATTGCCGTAATTTCTGTACTTAGATAGAAGCAGGATAATGGATTATTTATCATTAAATGTACAATAAGGCGCACTTGAAAACTGTTATGTGTAATAGATATTTATAGGTTAGAAGAAGTAGTTGGCAGCATCATTATCATCACAGCCTCAACCACCATCATGCACTAGTCCAATCATGCCCTTCTAACTCCAAGGTGTGTTCATAATTTGTTTTCCCATAATTTTTACGCATTTGTCGCCTGCCTTTCAACGTATACTGGTAAAATTTTGTGCTATATAGCAATCCGGAGGTCTGAGTCATGAACTGTCTTCACTCGCTCGAACGCTGGGTTCGTGGTTTGAACCCCACTCAAAGAATGGATGTCTGTGATTGTGTTGTCCTGTGTTTAGGTAGCGGCCTTGCGACGGGCTGATCACTCGTCCAAGGGGTCCTACCGTCTGTGTAAAAAGATTACGAAACTGAAGATGAGGCTAGGGCTAAATTAAAGGGACGTAGAGCCACTGATGATGATACAGCAATCCGAGAAGGGACGTTAATGAGGGCCAAAAATACCGTTAAAGGATAATCTAACTGAACAAGTCAGCAATTTTGAATAGTTTGGATACAAAACAAATATAAAATTTCCTTACGAAGAATAAAGCGAAACAAGGTAAAAATGAATTTTAACGATTTTAATGTGATTTTAGCAACTTTCGATACGTAGGTATTACGATTAAAAGAAACCTGTAATACAAAAAAGAAACAGAACATGCAAGATCTATAAGTAATGGCTACAGCCCCATTATTATAAGAATCAGATAATTGGACACTTTAATTAAAGAACAAAGAGACAGGCAGCGAAGTAGCTGAAATGAGGTTACTAAAGCGCTACTGAGGTACAGGAAGTTCAAACAGTTGGCTACAAAACGGACTGATTTCATCATTTAATGAGAATGGGAGAAAGTAGATTCGCTAGCAAATGATGTTACGTTGGATTTTGACTGAATTCGTTTCAGCATGGTGAACATTTGTCAGAGCTACCAACTGTCAGCTCAGGGCCTCTACTGTTGGTACGTATTTACGGGTATCTTTCCTTGTTGGATCTGAGGTTCTCCTGTCATCTTTCGGAGAAATGTCAGTAAACCTCTACCAGACTATACGGGGTCACATCTTCCTTTTTCTTTCTTTCTTCCTTTATTTCCAATAGGGAGTGAAAAGGTAAAGCGATCCTGTAACAGGAGATGGAGGCCCAAAGGGTTGTGAGACGTCGAGGGCGGCCGGCGCGAAAGGGTGACCTCACCGCCATCTGTGAGTTGAATGTCTAGAAAATGTGGGAGCCTCGACGGCCTGTTACAGGGATAGCTTACCTTTATTTCCAGTAGTTCGGTATTCTTTCCCGTATGTGACATGAATGTTCTGAGATAAGTTCTATGATGACATTCACTACATAACAAAATTACCAGAATGTGAACGCAGAACAGCACACAGTTAGGCAGACCATGTTCCATTAAACTGTGGCTTCTTTTGTTTCACTTCCCACGTTTAATGTTCCTGTTTATTACATGTAAATATACATTGTCTGCACGCTGTAACGTCCATTAAAGGGTCAAGAAAACTTCTTCTGTTTCGTTTGTTAATTTTTTTCTTAGGTTGTTATACCGTGCGATTGTATCCGATGTTGCCGATGTTTCTGATGTGTATTCTGCCTCCATCTTCAGGGTCGATGTTGGTGAGTTCTGCGTACACATAGCAATGTGTTGAAAATAAAGGGAGGGGGAGAGCTAGGGCGAGGGCTAGGGCTTGTCTAGGTGAGCAGGATCACTGGCCAGGGATAGCTGTACAGACAGGCCCTGAAAGAGAGCCCAGGAATGCATAAAAAAAATCCCATCATATACTGGCCTAGACAAGGCACGAATCCTCACTCTACTCCCTTCCCTCGTTTGATAAAACAGAATACTATATGTACATAGCAACTCCAAAACCTATACACCTGACCTGATGATAATAGCATGTACCTCCGAAACGTCGGCAAAACTACCACCACGGTATAATGATCCAAGAACAGAATTAACAATAATTAGCCACTCTCTTTTCCTTCTTGCTCCCACTTTGGAGCACAGGGCAACCGTGAAACACTGTTTCACTTCAGTTTCTTAATCCTAAGATCCTTGGACAGGGGATCAGCCCGTCGCAACGCTGCTACCTACACAGGCCGACACAAGCACAGGATAAACTCAGAAAGCCACCCATGCCTTGAGTGGGATTCGAATTCATGATCCCAGTGTTCGAGCGAGCGAGCAGTAATTAACCACTTCACTTTCACTCACGGAGCTGAGCCCTACTTGAGAAGCCGCAAACTCTGCAGCTACTCAAGAACTTCCCAGCATATTACGGGGCCCGAAGGTTCATTACCGTGTTCACAAGAGCCCTCCACTGGCCCCTATCTTGAGCTAGATCAATCCAATCCATACCATCCTATCCTATCTTTCTATGATCCATTTTAATACTGTCCACCCAACTACGTCTTGGTCTTCCTACTGGTCTCTTTTCTTCTAGCTTTCACACCAATATCCTATACGCATTCCTCTTCGCCCCCATTCGTGCTATTTAAAGGTAAGGTAATGTTGTCCCTGGAGCGGTCTAAGGCATGCACTGTCTTCGCTCGCTCGGAAGCCGGGATCGTGGGTTTGAACCCCACTCAGGACATGGAAGTTTGTGTGCGTTTTTCTGTGTTTGTCTACAGGTAGAGGCCTTGCGACGAGCTGTTCACTCGCCCAAGGAGTCCCACCGTATGTGTAAGATCTAGTAAACCGAAGTGAAACGGAGAGTTTCATGGAGGCAGGCCTAGGCCCAAATTGGGGCTGTAGCGCCACAGGAAAAAAAAGTCCCTGTGCTTAACTAATTAAGTACTACGCCATGAAGACGTATGGGGGAGTGGAAGTATAGATCCACACTTCCTTTTCCTCGGCACTAGTTGGAGGTGAGTGGTCAGCTTCAAGCTCCGGTCGCTTTACCCCCGGGGTAAAGTGCCCCCGTACCCATTGTATAGGAGGTTGGGTGGACCCTAAAGCCTGCCTGGACGATTGGAGAAGTGAAAATTCTTGACCCTACCGGGACTCAAACTCCAACCCCTCGGCTGTCCGGCCCACAGCCAGTCGCTATACGGCCTACGCTATCCCGACTCCTGCCCTGAGCAATTAACCACTACGAAAGAAAAAAATCAGTGACGGTAATTTTCATTTAATACATGCTAAATACTTGGACTGCAATAATCATAACAAATAATGCTCTTAAACGACCTTCCATCTACTACACAGGTCAGACAGACACTGATCCCATTGTGGTCGTGGAGTAATGAGAATGAAGAAAAAAAAACTCCGTGATTTTAGTCTGCAAGCGAACTATACCGACCGAGCGACCGCCGCTTGTCGGCGAAGTTAGTGTCAACTTCTGCGGATAGAGGGGTGTCGCGTGGTCAGCGCAAGGAATCCTCTCGGCCGTTAATTTCGGTTTTCTACACCGGAGTCACTATTTCCTTGAAACAGCTCTTCAGTTATCCTCACGAGGCTGAGTGGACCCCGTTCCAGACCCACTACTTCTCTGGAAATCTAGTAGCGTCGGGAATCGAACCCGGACCTCTGGATCTGTAGCCAGGAACTCTGACCACTAGACCACAGAGGCGGTCGGAGTAAAGAGAATGACAGAGAGAAAACGCGACAGTGCTCAAGTGAAGCAAGTACAGACGGATAAATACGAGGCATGCAGTACCAGTCACAGTTTCCAGTCATGAAACCCATACTAGCACTAGCATCATGGAATTTCTGACAAGCTTATTGTGTTGAAAGGATGAACAAGATATTGCTCCCATGAGGGAATTATTTACAGTGACCCGTACAAATAAAAAGTAGGCTTTACTTCACGATATAAAAGCAGTTCTAGTCAAACCACTCGAACTGTAAAACCTGATTTCCGCATTATTACTTCTGTATTAGGAGTGTGTTGGCTGTTCCACAGTTTTATAAATTGAACGGTACATGGAATCAGATTACAACAGGGCCTATGATTATTCTGTCACAGCTTCAAGCTCCAGTCACTTTAATACCTGCAGAAATACGATCCAACACCAAACTGTAAGAATGGGTGAGCCCCAGGGCCGGAGTTAACAACTACAATGAAACATAAGTTTTAAAGGCTCATGCATTCATTATATGGCCCACACAGGCTCACAAGGGACTGAATGGATGTTCGCGTTTGTGTGTCTTGTTACGTGCTGAAGGACCGGGGTTAAATTCCAGACGAAGGCAAGGTTTCCCTGTTCACTACAACACCCAGGTGAACTTTAATGCTTATCCCGTCTCCTACTCAATTGGCATCACTGATCCTCTATAAGGGGGTAAAGCTATCGGAGCGTAAAGCCGAAAATTCGTATCACTTAACACTATGGTTATTAATGCGTGAACGTAAATTATCCTCATGGAGGGTTTCCGTGATTTCTCTCAGTCTCACCAGGCAGATATCTGAAACCAGGCAACGACCGTTTCCTTCCACGTCCTTTTCGATTCATTATTCATCATACTTCCATAATTCGACGCTGTACGCACAGAGTTGAATGAATGAATGAATGAATGTAGAGTGGGCCTTCTTGGAACTTGCACCGCGACCACAGTGATCTATTGTGCCTTCCGCACAGAGTTACTGACACCCAGGCAGTAGTTTAGAAAGCGTCGTTAAATAAGACAAGCTGTGCGAGTACCAGGGACCCAGGCATGGTGCACTGAGTTAGTCCAGGCCGGGGGTACCGGCCCGCAAGTGCAGCCAACCAGCAGACAGCAGGCAAGCAGCCTATGTACCTATATACTGTATCTAATGTGGTGTAACAAGTCCTTGAACCCTACAGACAAAAGCTCCCCGGGGCGCCACGAACCTTCTTCACTGTCTGTTGTACTTCGGTATCCGTCAATCCTTCACAAACCCAGTCTGCAATTTCACTACCCACAAGTATTTATTTTCATGCTTTCACACAAATATTTAAAATAGATGCTTAATGGGGAAACGATGTTATCTGTCTGTTCGTCCGTGATTAATCACCGACACTACTTTACACATCTGGATGAAATTTTATATTGGGAGGAGGGGGGTGGGAGAAGCCTCACCAGAAGTTCGACTAATAAATGTTGGTTCCTATCGGTCAACTTATATAAAACTTATGTACTTCACCAGAAACGGTTCATCGCAAAAAAAATATACTATTAAATGCATTAACGCATAAAACTTCCATTCGAAACATGTTTCGGTATGACGAATATTTAAAAGAAATGCCCGGAAAAAATTCTGATCATAAAGTGGTTACTACTTTCGCAACAATGTCTCCGAATGTCAGAGCCAAATAATATACGCAGAATATCAAACAGCATATTTTAAGACACGTACAATCTCTCGGTGCATACTAACTCCAAGGAGTCGCTCAGCTCTCACGAAATTCCCAACATTCCATGGAATCCAAAGATTCATTACCGTCTTCACGAAAGCCCACTACTGGTCTCTCTATACCACTCCATCCCATGTTTCGGTATTACGATTAAGGGCTGGCCGGCCGAGCGGTTGGAGTCCCGGTGGAGACAAGATTTTTCTGTTCCACACGTCCTCCAGACCGGCACTGGGACCCACCCAGCCTCCTGTCCAATTAATAGCGAAGGGTCTCTTCCCAGGGGTAAAGCGGCAGGGGTGTGAAGATGACCACTCACTTCCAACTAGTGCCAAGGCCAAGAAAATGTGGATCTATACACCCACTCCCCCATACGTCTTCATAGCGCAGTGCTTTACTTAGTTAAGCACAGGGACTTTACCTTTTTTTTACCTTAACATCACACACACACACACACATATATATATATGTTTCCGTCCTCAGGTGAGGGGGAACTACACTACTCAGTTGAGCCTTAGAAAGAGCTAATCTCAATCACTGAACAAAGAAATCCAGTTTCCGAAACGTCGTGTTTTCTATTTTCTAGAATACCGGACAATGGGGAAAAGCCCCCAAACCCTGTAATTCTGAATGACAATTCTTGTTCCATAAAAGGTAGGGAGGGATTCGTTACCAAGTGGACGGCTGCTAACTCTACAAAAAGTTACTTCCAGATGACGTAAAGTTGTCTCTGAATACACACCACGCCTCGAAGACGTACTGGGGAATGGAGGTACAGTTGCACCATTACAGATAAATTTGGGATAAGCCTACATTACACAGCAATTCATTCGAGTATGCTAGGTAAACCGTTTTGGGTTTATTACGGTATTCTAGGAAATAACATGGCTTCCCTAAGGCATTCCACCAACAGTGAGAGATGACGTAGAGCTCCCGTCCCTCTCGGCAAGAGCAATTCGATTGCGTCACATTAACTGGATGATGGTACAGTACGAAGGTTCCTTCCTTGTGGCAGGACAGCGATCTGCATTCAAGCCCCAGTACACATGAGACGGTCCTTGATATGTACTGCCATCACCTTCATGGGTTGGGCCCAGTTCCGTCTCTATTAACCCTTTAAAGCTCAGTAGTTCCATATGTATCATCTATTTAACATATTAAAACTCTTGAGTTCTCCCCACAGGCTGTATCTGTGTGTGTTTCTCACAAAACAGCGATTGTTTTCTTAAACAGCATTAACCGCTTGATCGTTGTAGCGAATATGTAAAGTGTTTCCTGCGAGGTACAGACAGAATTGATACATACTTCGAAGAAATTCAGTCTTTAAGGGGTTAATGACTCTTTGCACTAATTTCTATAGCGATATTTCTTCTTGGGCAATAATTCAAAATTCTTTCGAGATGTTATTTTCAGTTCTTTCATCACATCCTTTCAATTTATTCCTGCATTCTGTAAAACCTCCTTGAAATATTACTAACCTACAATTCGTCGCCCATTTAAAGCACAGCTGTTATTTCACGTATCACCCTACCTGAACGTCAGAATATTCACAGTATATTGATATGTTCCATACCATTCTCAAACACAGACTGTTTCCCTAACCGGCACTAACCAATGCTTTTGTAATACAGAGCCAACTTGTTTCTGTGAGGTACGAACTGAATTCTTTAAATATTATGCAGAAGAAATTAATACTTCGAAGTATTTCAGTTGATTCCATATTTGTTTACATTCGGTCATTCCTACTCAGCGTTCCTCACTGTACTTCTATACATCAGCAGTCTTGTAATAATACTGCGAGGGATTATGGGGACACAGTTCGCCGACGGAGCGCTGCACGCAGGCAGTAGTACTTCTGCACAGAGATCTGCACACCATAGTCTCTCTGTCGTCAGTTGTCACTTTGTGGAAGAATGCTTGTTCAGAAGGGCTTCATAAAACCCAAATTTTCTTCGTTTTCGGTACTGGATATTATGACTGAATTGTGAATACGGGAGCCCGAAGTCTTTACAAAACTCTATGAGTATCAATAAAATGGTTGTGGCTTTAAGGTAAAGTAACTGCAACAGACCGTTGAGGCCCCCACATTTTCTAGACAATCGGCTCAGATGGCGGTGAGGTTGTCAGCCTTACGCGCCGGCCACCCCTTGCCTCCATGAATATTCCTGCTACTCATTTCTGTTAAGAGGCTGAGTCCAACCCAGGGCCATAGTGCGGCTGGAAGGATTAGGTCAATTGAAAAATCCACCTCATCGGGATTCGATCCCGCGAACTTCCTGCTTGTAGCATGGTGCCTCAACCAACTACGCTACCGCGTGCCCCCATTATAAGAAATAAGGCAATGGCTTAAACATCACGCTATGATGACGTATGGGGACGTGCAGATATAGCTCGACCAATCTTGACGTCGGCAATAAATGGAGGTGACTGGTCAGCTTCAGGTCCCGTCAGTTTTATCCCCAGGCAAACAGGGCCCGGTGCCCATCCCATATGAGGCTGAGCAGGTCCCAGGGTCGGCACTGACGTTAAGGAGAAGAGAAATATATCTTGCCCCTTCCGAGAATCGAGCTATGATTCTTCGGTCGCCCAGCCAATAGCATTGTCGCAATATTGACTGGGTTATCTCGTCCCCTAGGAGGGAAAAAACTGTGATAACCTAAACTTGTTACTGTAGGGGCCCTCACATTTTGATTGCCCGGGACCCTACAACTGCAAATCCAACCCTGTCACACATGTCCAACCCACCTCATCCTCCTCCATTCTTATCGCAGCAATCAAATTTGGTGAAGGTGCTACAAATTACCACTTCACGCAGAATGTTGAGATTATTCACGCCACGTCCAACGAACTGTATGCCGGTATGTGGAGCAGTGGTCAAAGCACACCGAACCCTTATGTTTGTCCCGTGGACGAAGGAAATCAGTAATGCCCCTACATGGCGACTCATTCACCTGTTACATAACTTATAACGAAACTGTTCATTTACCCGGGGGTCCGCTCGGAAAGCCAAAAGGAGAGAAACCACTAAGACGACCTTATGCAGGTGAGAGGATAACATTACAGGTAGTTCTGGGAAGAATTGATGGTCCAATTTCCTTCATAAGACACGGACTGCATAGAAAACGACGCCTCCAACAATTCTTTGTTGCCGCGGGAACGTCTTTACCTAGTTGTTACGTATAAACGATAGGGGGATAGAGAGGCCAACAGACACATGCGACCAACAGTTCTTCTACTGTTGCATGTATTCGTTGCAGCGGGAACGTGTTTACCGAGCCGTTGCCTAGCAATGATGGATACGATAGACTTTACCACGCCTTTGCCTAGCAATTCCTGCATGGTTACACACACACACACACACACACACACACACTGATGGGAGGGGTTTATGAAGTGTGCCGCTGGGATGGGCTTAGGTGCCATGATATACACCAAGTTTCATAAAGACTGGGTCAAGCTTCCAAAAGTTAATGGTGGGGGGGGTGTACAGACAGCACAGACATCGTATTTTTTTTATTATTATTATTATTATTATTATTATTATTATTATTATTATTAGAGGGGGTCGGTTTCCCCATGCACTTAAGACTAGTTATTGGTCCACTGTGCGTCCCCCTTTAATTACTACTGTCGCCATACCCTACCGGTACTGGTGCGTGCTATCAGCCCCGTTCAGCCAACGAGGTCGGCCGTCGGTACCTGATATTTCCCCCATCTACCAGAGGCATTGGAAACTACTTGGGCGGGAAATTGTTGCCTAAGTTTGCTCAGAGGTCTCCTAGAGATATGAGGAGCTTTTACGTGCGTAAATCTACGACACGATACCCACGGCTGAATTTTTCCGCCCTTAAATTTCCACGACCTCCGCCGGGTTTGAATCCGCGTACCTTGATTCATGAGGTGGGAACGTTACCCCTAGACTATGGAGGCCGCTTCGCAGACATCGTAAAAAAACATATCTTATTCAAAACAATGAAAGCAGACTAAGAATGGATTTTAGAGAAATAGAATGGCGTGGTAAGGATTGGATTTATCTGACTCAGGCCGAGTGGTGGGCTCTTGTGAACACGCTAATGAACCTTCTGTCTCCATAAAATGCTGGGTAATTCTTGAGAAGGTCAGCGACTGGTGCTTTCTCAAGAAGGGTTCTGCTCCATGGAAGCAGTTACATGACAAAATCTGTGGTAGCAACCGTCCGATTCGCTCCCCACCACTCCCTTTCGGCGCTCATGAATCAATGGTTTTTACCTGCACACAAGAACAGCCCGTGAAGGAACTTATAATTGACGAAGGGTAAAATAATTGCCGGCCCTCCAAAAAAAAAAAAAAAAAAGCACACACGCCCATGCTCCAGGTGTAGTTCGATGACTTATACCCTGTAACGATGCTATTTCATCTACAGAGTTACACAGCGTCGCAGCAGAAGGCCATGTACGATATATAAGGCTGTGCCCATTCGACAAGAAGCTGGGTGGGCCCCAGCGCCGGTGTAGACAACGTGAAGATAAAAATCTCTTGCCCCTGCCAGAATCCAACCCAGATTCTCAAACGTCCAGGCCGTAGCCAGTCGTTATACCGACTAAAAACAAAGATAAAGGCAAAGTAAAGTTGACCGGATGCTTAATTAATGAAGCACAACGCCATGGAGTAATATTGTGGAGTAGTGGTACCGCTTCACCATTCTTAAACTCGGCGCTGATGGGGAGTAGTCAGCTTCACGCCCCAGCCGCTTTATCCCCGGGAAAGATACGCCGGTACCCAATAAAAAAGAAGTTGGCTACGCCCCACAGCCGGTTTGCACGCTGCTAAGAAATGAACCCCGGCCGTCCAGCCAAGCAGACCGTTACTATACTGACTGAGCTATCCCGGGTCCATAAAAAGGTAAAATGGGAAACTGACAAGGATCTGGAAGAAGAGTGTCATGTAATGTCTGAAGGTACTAATCCGCCATTCTTTGGAAGGGACGCAGTAGAGGTTGACCGGTAGAACCGGAATACAAACCTGCTCGGGTTTCCATGTGCAGCTGAATGAATCCCAGTCATTTAAGGACGTCGTTTCATCAGCAGAGGTTTTTTTTATCCTAGTGGGGTGGAACTAAGTCCCTTGTAGGGCCGCGCCATAGCTCAAGCGGTTAGTCGCTGGCTTCCCACCACGGCGGCCCGGGTTCGATCCCAGGTCTGGTCAAGTGGGATTTGTGGTGGACAAAGTGGCACTGGGGCAGGTTTTATCCGAGTACTTTGGTTTCCCCTGCCCATCTTCATTCCACCAATTGCTCCACAATCACCCTCACCTATCATCTTGGGCGGTACAATAGCCCAGAAATGGCCGCAGTACAAGGGACTTAGTCCCACCCCACTAGCAATAAAAAAGAAGTCCCTTGTACTGCGGCCACTTCTGGCCTGTTGTACCAGCCACAGACGATAGGTGAGTGTGACTGCGGAGCAACTGGTGGAATGAAGATGGGCAGGGGAAACCGAAGTACTCGGAGAAAACCTGCCCCAGCGCCACTTTGCCCACCACAAATCCCACTTGACCAGACCCGGGATCGAACCCGGGCCGCCGCGGTGGAAAGCCAGCGACTAACCGCTTGAGCTGTTTTACATTATACTGTTTGAAGTAAAGCAAAAAAGTTTCCGTCAGTATAGCCGGGAAGTGGGCAAGGATTCAGACTTCACCAATGCAAGTCTTAAAAGAGTACCCGCTACATCAACCTACTCGGCTGACAGAACGGACGGCGATGTGACATCTGCTTCAGTAGGCGATATTTCTTTGTTTCGTAACGATAAATTCCCCATGTGCCCCAGGCTCGTACACGTGGCGAAAAATGGCAGGCTATCTTACTAATTTCCTTGGCATTTAATAGGGCAATGTTTTCATAACAGCGTTGACAACAGTCCGCCACTGGACTCTGTCCTGAGCCAACTGAATGCGTTCCATACACTCACAGCCTATTTCTTTTCAGAACCATCTTAATATTATCACTCTATCTATGTCTCAGTTTCCTTTTTGAATCCAAGTTCTGCGAACACAATCCCATATGCATTTGTGATCTCACTGAGGCGTGCTACATGCTCCGCCCATCTCATCGTCCTTGATGTGACCCAAATTTGTTAACTGCATAGTACAGGTGTTCTCAAACTGTGATATCGCACCTCCCTTAAATACACAAATGTACGCAAACCCCGAGCAGGGGTAATTCAGTAGGTATAGCGATTGGCTATGGGCTGCACGACCGAGAAAGTCGGAGTTCGAGTTCCGGTAGGGTCAATAATTTTCTCCACGTTATCCAGACCGGCTCTAGGGTTCACCCAACCTCTTATCCAATGGGTACCGGGGGCTCTTTCTCGGGGGTAAAGCGGCCGGAGCGTGAAGCTGACCACTCACCACCTGCTAGTGCTGAAGTCAAGAAAATGAGGATCTATACAACCACTCCCCCATACGCCTTCATGGCGTAGTACTTAATTAGTTACGCACAGGGACAACTTTACCTTACCTGGAGGATCTATACAACCACTCCCCCATACGCCTTCATGGCGTAGTACTTAATTAGTTACGCACAGGGACAACTTTACCTTATCTGGCATGTAAAACATGCCCAGGCGGTGAAGACCTGAGACGGGTTGAGCCTAAATTATGCAGGCATAATTAGGTAAAAACCTTCATACCCCATACTCATGCTCTTTACATTAGTGACCAGGATACTTAAACGTTTTACTGCCCTGAATTAATATTCACTTGCGATGACGCAATGAAGTCACTACCTGAACAATAGGCTAAATAAACATGCCAGTCATCGTTACCTATTGGTAGCAGTTATTTATATATATTTAAATGTTCATAGTTTATCTTACATTCGGCAGAGCTGTGTTTCCCAACCACTCCCAGAGTTCGGCAAGGCACGCGGTAGCGTAGTTGGTTGAGGCACTATGCTACAAACCGGACGGTCGCGGGTTCAATTTCAGATGAAGTCACTGGATTTTTCAACTGACATAATCCTTCCAGCCGCACTATGGCCGTGGGGACGACTCAACTTCTATCAACCTCTATCAGAAATGAGTATCAGGAATCTTCCTGGGGAATAAAGTGCGGCCGGCGTGTAAGGCTGACGTCACCGCCATCTGTGAACCGATTATCTAAAAAAAAAATGTGGGAGCCTCGACGTCTCACAACCCTATGGACCTCCACGGCCTGTTACAGGGATAGCTTTTCCTTTCCCATCCTCACGGCAGCGCACCATTGTACTGTTCGGTATCACGACATATCAAACACTGTAACCTAATGTTGCAAACTTGAATATGCAGTTTAACAAATTATGTTTATGTAGATTCTAAAGGGTTCTGACGATGGTGTATAACACAGAGAATTACTGGGTTTAAGTTATTATTTACACTTCATCATGCTTTCCATTTGGATACTGTGTTTTTCCATAACGCATTAAAATTCACAGAATCAGTAACGTTTTGTAAACAAGTAATAAATTGCGGTCATAAACAACATACCAAGATTAACAGTGAGGTCGAGAAGAACACCTATAACTTATTTTACGAGTGCATATGTTTCTAATCCCATGGAGTAGTTACAGCGACTGGCTACTTGCTGGACTATCGACGGGTTGTGGTTTGAGTCCCAGCAGGGGCAAGATTCTTCTCTTCTCCATGTTGCCCAAACCGGTTCTGTAGCCGACCCAGCCTCCTATCCAATGAGCACAGTCTCTGGCCTTCCCATTCGATACTGTGTAACTCCCATCTATGTCTTCCTACCACAATTTTGTATGAAGTTTTCTGCGGTCCCATGAGTGCTACATTTCCCGCCACAGTGTTCTTTATTGTCTATTTTTAATACGTGTAATATCTAGAGAGTAGTAAAAATTAGGAGCCGGGTTAACCGAGTCGGTATAGCGACTTGGACTTATCTAGGAATCGGTGTTCGATTCTCACAGAGCCAAGCGGCTTTTTCTCTTCTCCATAGCACCCAGAACGTCTCTGAGGGCCACCCAACGTCCAGAAAAACGGATAACCGGGACTGTCTCCATGAGGGCAACGCGGCCGGGCCGTGCCGCCGAGGTCACTCTCTCACAAGTCTTCACGGCGTAGTATTTAATTTAGTAGAGGAATGACTTTACCCCAGTATGCAATGTTCTCCAGCCTTGTATTATTTCAACCCTTTCCTCAGCATCCTGTTCTAAAAAACGGTAGTTAATGCCTTTGCTGTGAGTCTCTGTGTCATCGGCTGTCATCATTTTCATGATAAATGCTTGTTTTGTATCTTTATGATACGATTAAACTGTGGGTATGCGAAGCGGAGTCTCTACGTGGCCTGTAGTCCACAAGCGAACTATACCGACCGATCGGCCGCCGCTTATCGGCAAAGTTAGTGCAAACTTTTGCGGATAGAGGGTGTCGCTTGGTCAACGCTACGAATCCCACGACCGTTAATTTAGGTTTTCTAGACCGATGCCGCTATTTCCTTGAAATAGCTCATCAATTATAATCACGAGGCTGAGTGGACCCCGTTCCAGCCGCACTACTTCTCAGAAAATCTGGTAGCGCTGGGAAACGAACCAGGGGCCTCTGGATATGTAGGTAGGAACTGACCACTAGACCACAGTGGCGGTCGCGGAGCTTCTAGTGAAGAATTATATCACGGAACAAACAGCTGCATAGGCCGGTGAGATGACGCAACAGAACTAAAGTTATGTCCTCAATGAAATATTATCATACTCGGCGCACAAGCACGATTTGAGACGTCAAAATGCTGTGGCGCCGCAGTACACTGTTCCTGTTGTGCCCCTCTGTAGGTAGACTTCACGCAGAATTCTAGTTTCGTGTGTAATAAGTCACAAAGACAAGAACGAAAAAAAAAAGTGGGCATTCCATTAACCTCAGGAGTGTGGTAATGAGGTCACAAGTGCGGCCGGGCGATGTTACATACATAGTCACACACACATATTTCTTTATTAATGCAGAAGACTTGAGTTCTGTCCTTAGTTTGTATAACTACGCCTCATCAGTCATATGTTACATAACGTTGAATGGAAGAGTGATCAGGAATTGTGTAGGATTTTGTAGGAAGCTAGAGTGATGCATTTTAAAGCACTACACGTGTATACCTCAGTGGGATGGAGCCGGAATAGAGCAGTCGGTATAACGACTATCTACCGTGGGGTCGTCCCAGTAAGGGCAAGAATTTTCTCTTCTCCATGTCATTCAGACCAGTTCTGGAGTCCTAGCAGCCTCCTATCCAATGGGTACAGGGGGTGCTTTCCTCGATGGTAAAGCAGCAGGGACGTGAAGCTGACCACTCACCTCCAACTAGTGTTGAGGTCAAGAAAACGTGGATCTATACATCCACCCCCACATACGCCTTCGTGGAGTAGTGCTTAATTAGTTAAACACAGGGACAACTTCACCTATCCGCTGATGGGGATGAGAAAACTTGAGTCAACATGTACGAGTTGATATTCTCAAGGCGATAACTACGAAGCCTGGGTCTGCTGGGGTCACCATTTGCCTATTCTTCGCCCCTGAAGACGGAGGTGATATGTTCCTTCGAACTACATGGTGTTACTGCCAACAATACCGTACTCTTCGACTTCTGGTGCAGATCATCAGACGATCTGGCAGACTGATGGAGAAAAGAGACCGCTTCATTACGCATTAATTTAAATTAAATCAATACCAGGAATCTTCCTGGGGGTGCACGGTGGCCGACGCGTAAGTCTGACAACCTCACCACCATCTGTGAGCGGACTGTCTACAGAAAATATGGGAGCTTCTACGTCCCACAACCCCATGGGATTCCACGGCACGTTACAAGGATACCATTAAGTTTTTTAACCTCTGTGCAGGGGTTAATATGAATATGTACAGCACAGGACCTATCCATTATGCAATGTCATGAACAAGCAGGAATGAAGCCAAAGCAAGCGACGAACTGTGTGGTTCCAGGAAATCCCCAAATGGTACTTCCCCTCTCAACATGCATGCTGTTCTTTGAACTTGCCAGCTGATGCTAGGTCATGCATGATATTCGGTGACCCTCGGAGAGCCGACGAACGAAATCAAAAGACCGATCTCACTGGTTCTGAAACAGACAGTGCACACTCTATATTACTGCCATCTCCCAGGAAAGGCAGATCAGTGCCCCACCCCCCATTTCGAGTGCACTCCGGTACACAGACGTAGCTCGCAATACACGCGCCCATTCTGTATGTATGAGTACATAATGCGACCGCCTCTGTGGTCTAGTGATCTGAGTTCCTGGCTACAGATCCAGACGTCCCGGGTTCGATTTCCGGCGCTACCAGATATTCTGAGTAGTGGCTCTGAAACGGGGTCTACTCAGCCTCGTGAGGATAACCGTGGAGCAATATCAAGGAAATAGCTCCGGTCTAGAAAACCGATATTAACGGCCGTGGGGGTCCCTTGCGCTGTCCACGTGACACCCTCTATCAGCAAAAGTTGATACTAACTTCGCCGACAAGCGGCGGTCGCTTGGTCGCTATAGTTCGCTTGCAGACTACAGGCCATGGAGTTTGTTTTTTGTTTGCCTCGTATTAGGAACGTCAATTGTGCCTCTCATCTTCATGTAAGCCCACCGCGTTCAGCCGTCAAAAGCAATGGTGCTACAACTACAGTCTATATCATTTTAATCGGCGTGTCCGTGTGAGAACGCGTCCTTTCGTAAATACAGATGGATCTGCATTACAATTAAACGTTATCCGAACCAATGCCTCATCAAGTAGGCCACAGAAGGAAAGGGTTCATCTCAGGAACAATCGGCAAGAGAATGCGAAGAGACTGCCTTGTGCCGGTTACGCTTCATGTTCTGATCTGTATCTGAAATGTTACACGGCACCTCTTGCTCAAGTGACTCTCCAGAACAGATTCAAGATCATTGCGGGTATGCCTGTCCCCGTACGGAGCCGTAGCCCGGTGCCTGCGGTTATGCCTGTCCCCGTACGGAGCCGTAGCCCGGTGCCTGCGGGTATACCTGTCCCCGTATGGAGCCGTAGCCCGGTGCCTGTGGGTATACCTGTCCCCGTATGGAGCCGTAGCCCGGTGCCTGCGGGTATACCTGTCCCCGTATGGAGCCGAAGCCCGGTGCCTGGGGGTATAACTGAGCCACCGTGTCACTGGGAGAAATAAATACAGAGACCTGGTCCTCCAGTTTGGGGGTTGGACGCGAGACTCACGACCTTGCTCTGTATAATATCATCATCCAAAGATGTGAAAAATGGGGTGCTATTGGGCAGAATCTTCTAAGGCAAGATGCGACTCGCACGGTACCTCCTGAACCATCCCCAACGTATGTTCCTCGAACTGTACGATAATCAGTGAATAATGAATTGAAAACCGTGTGGATCGAAGCTGACGTGGCATAATTTTATGTACTACCCCGGCATCTGCCTGGGGAGCCTGAGAAAAACCATAACATCCATGATGACGGATCTCCGGGTCAAGATTTCAATCCGTGACCTCCGGAATCTATTGCAGTGTGCTACTTAGCCAACCGAGACGTTCATTTTAATCGTCAAAGTTTACACTGATACAGAGGAACGGGAAATATTTCGTCTATTTACATACCTCTTCATTCTGTTTGGCAGGGCATGTAGCACGAATGGTGAGACGAGGAATACATGTAGGATATTGGTGGGAAAGCCCGAAGGAAGGAGACCACTGGGAAGACCATGGCGTTGGTGGGTGAACAATATTAAAAAGGATCTTAGAGAGATAGGATGGGATGGATTGGATTGATCTGGCTCAAGATATAGGCCACTGGAGGTCTCCTATGAACACGGTAATGAACCTTCGGGTTCCATACAATGCTGAGAAATTCTTGAGTAGCTGCAGATTTGGCTTCTCCTCAAGAAGGGCTCAGCTCCATAAGTAACTAAGTTGCGGTGCAAGGGCCAAGAAGACCCACCCCTTTATACATTCATTCAATTTCATTCTTATTATTCTGCTGTCAGTAGCTATGTATTTGTAATAAACAAGGGCCAATAGCTAGAGAGAGCTCGTAAGAAAGCAGCACGCGGTAACTTTGTGTACTTCAAACAGCAACTGATCTCTTTCTGCTTCGTTTAAAATAGGCGATAGCTTCTTTTCTTACTGTGAACTCGGTGTTTGTTAACTTATCGCAGTACGGGGGGGGGGGACAAGGGAATCGAAATGGTGTGTTGTGACTGCAACAGTGAATCGAAATGGTGTGTTGTGACTGCAACAGTCTTCAACTTTGTTCTCGGTGTGACCTTCCAAGGCCATTTCATACACTCATTAGTCTCTTCAGTTTCCATGTTATGCGCTAGTGACACTTCAATGTTGTATGGGAAGGCACGTACATATTAGTGTCAACTACCGCAGTCTAACACCTTCAGTTGTTTCGTCAAAACTTTCTCACAGAAGTTTCCTCCAGAAGTAATGCTGTCCCAGTAGCCGAATTAACGTTTCCAAGATGAATTCCCTCACTTACATTGATGCGAAATACTGTAGATGAGTTCTCATGAGGGAAAACAAAACACATTCGTGCGTCTTACTGTTCCAAAACGCTTTAAGAACAGAAATCAAAGAAACAGAAAACGATTGGAAATACGATAAATTCGACTGAAATGACTACCATTTAAATTTTCATATAGGCAGAAGTCAAGAATAGTGGGGCTATACCTCCATTCCCCCATACGTCTTTGTGGCATGGTGCTTAATTAACGGATCATAAACACCCGTACGCCACCTTTTGAATTCTCCCCCCCCCCGGTTAACCTTGCGCTGGGTCGTACAATTGTCGCCGTATAACCTGTCTTTGTTCCAAAGGTTTCTCTAGTTTTCACACATCCAAATCTGGATCGTTTTTCTTTTGTCTTTAATCCGTTTTCATAATGCATGATCAACAGCCGTATTAACCTATCACACTAACTTTATACTACTGCTCAAAAAAAGTAAGTAAAGGTATCCTTGTAACAGGTCGTGAAGGCCCACAGGGTTGAGATGTTGAGGTTCCCATGTTTTCTAGACAATCGGCTCATAGATGGCGGCAAGGTTGTCAGCCCTACGCGCCGGCCACCCTTTACCCCCAAGAATATTCCTGGTACTCATTTCTGTTAGAGGCTGAGTCGTCCCCAGGGCCATAGGGCGGCTGAAAGGATTAGGTCAATTGAAAAAAAATCCAATGACCTCACAGGGGCTTGAACCCGTGACCTTCCGGCTTGTAGCATAGTGCCTCAACCAACTACGCTACCGCGTGCTCAAAGCTTAGTGAGATTCATCTTGCAATTGAGAGAAGATTCATGTTATCTGCACCCACCGCCTCCTCTTGTGCGGCCCAACATCATGTTTTTGAGTTCTGCACCCACCGCCTTCTCTTGCGCGGCCCAACATCATGTATCACAGTAAAATAAAATTATCTTTAATTTCTTACCTCCCCCCTACGGTTTACGTTCCGTTCGTTGTTTACCAGCCTGTTTCTCGGTTCTCTGAAGGCGACTTGGAACAATGAATTAGAATTTCCATAACCCTTAATTTCCCTCCTACTTAACCACAAGTGTCACGTTTCGCCAGACTGGAAATTCAGACTGTACAATCGTGCAATGGTAGTTGCACGCCATCGCATTCCAACAGAACTCATGCAGCTACGTGCTTCGTCTAGCTTTACGTCATAACATGAAATCCCAGACAGATTCACCTTGGAGGCGAAGACTAACAAATGCTTGTGAATTTTGTGTTCCGCAGGGAAGCACAGTTTCAAGATTGGATCTTATATTACAACAGATATGTGATACCACAGTCATTAGCAACATGTCACAAGAAACGTCATGCGTTTCAAGGCGATAGGCCTATTGTTTGCGTGGGAGAACCGGGTACTGCCCGAATGCAGTGTCTGATTTCGAAATAGGGCAAGTCTTCGGAAACCCTACAGTGTTTATTCTGTCATATAGATGTTACGCAAGGCTAGGGAATTAAATTACTTTCGCTGAAATTATTCTCGGTAGAACATATACTGATGGCGTTTGAGGCCAGGGTGGTAAGGAAAATATATGGACCCCAAGATAGACGAAGTAACAAAGAGAATGGAGAAAATTACATATAAAAGAGTTCCATTTACTTGACTGCAGATGCTGTGACATCTATTTTACACTCCATTTTGTCCCCAGACTTTGGTTACTGGTGAGCGAATGAGTTCGGAAGTTGTCTTCTGTTCTATAATAAAAGGGATGATACATCACAGATTGAAATGAACATCAGACTATAATGGGAGGGAACATACTTTGCATTTTGTAGGCAGTGCTATAGATCTGGCGGGTAGTTGCCGGCTCCCAACGGCGGGGCCCCGGGTTCGATCCCACTTCTGACCATGTGGGACCTATGGTGGACAAAGTTGCAATGGGGCAAGTTTTCTCCGAGTACTTCGGTTTCCCCTGGCAATTCTCATTCCACCGACTTCTTCACATGCATCATCTATTATCCTGGGCTGGTACAATAGGCCAAACAGTGGCCGACATACCAAGTGGACACATTCTCACCCCACCCCAAGAAATCAGAAATTAGAAATATTTAATTTTTTATATTCTCGAAGATATTAAATTATTAAAACGATAAAGCTATCACTGTAATAGGGAGATGCTGACGCTCCCACATTTTCTAGACAATCGGCTCATAGATGGCCGTGAGGTTGTCAGCCTCACGCGCCGGCCGACCTTTAACCGCAGGATGATTCCTGGTACTCATTTCTGTTAGAGGTTGAGTCGATCCCAGGGCCATAGTGCGACTGGAAGGATTAGGCCAGTTGAAAAAAATCAAATTACCTCATCGGGACTCGAAATCGCGACATTCCGGCTTGCAGCATAGTGCCTCAACCAATTACGCTACCGCGTGCCCCTACTATAAAACTTCTATTATTATTATTATTATTATTATTATTATTATTATTATTATTATTAATATAAATCTCGCCTCAAAAGAAGTCCAGGCAGGTCAGTCGGTAATGCGACTAGGTCACAGGCTGGACGCCCGAGTCATGGTCAATTCATTTACCACCAATATTCCTACCACTGCACGCTCTACAGACAACGATCCGGACAGCGTCGTAAAATAAACCACAAACCACAGGGTCAGCTTCACCCTCTTACTTTAGCCAGCCTTGAAGCGTTCGAACGATCGCGTATAAAGAAACCACGTAATTCTGCTAAGATTTCCAAATGCATTTTGCCGTGCACGCTGTAGTGTCTTTGGTTGAGGCACTATGCTACAAACTTGGAGGTAGTGGGTTCGATTCCCGATGAGGCCACTGGACTTTTTAATTCACCTAATCCTTCCAGCCGCACTGTGGCCCTCGGATCGACTCAGCCTCTGATAAAAATGAGTACCGGAATCTTCCTGGGGGGTAAAGAACGGCCGGCGCGTAAGGCTGACTACCTTACCGCCATCTGTAAGCTGACTGTCTAGAAAATGTAGGAGCCTCGACGCCTCACAACCCTATGGCCCTCCATGGTCTGTTACAGGGGTAGCTTTATCTTTTTATGCATCTTCGTTGTTCATAAAGAAAACTTTTTTTATTTAAATTCGGAAAAACGATATATTTCATGTCATTCCAAATATTTCGGCGAAAAGCGGGGCAAACATAAATCAACAAACTCTCTAACCAAACAGTCCTAGTTTGCAGCACTATTTCGATGTAGTTCAAATAGCGTCTGATCATGAATACACAGATGACATTTTTGTGTCTTTCTGCATATATTCAAATACAGCTGGCAAAGTCGTGTACATGTATAAGCACGACTCCATTCTTAAACTACGCAGTCAGCAAATGTACGTTTTTGCATGGGCGGACAAGTTGTAGTTGTACTGGACAAGCTTGATTAACAGTACCGTGCGTTTTCTTTCCTGTATACGGTACTCACCAATATACAGATGTAGCTGTATAAATATGAAGAAGCGTGCCAATATGTCCTCTACTTGTTTAGGTCTGTGTTCTTAATTTGCCTGGGACGGCTACATACGAGTACACGCCGATCACAGAGGCCGCGTGGTCTAAGGCATGGATCGTCTTCGCCCGCTCGAACAGTGGGATCGTGGGTTCGAATCCCATTGACGCATGGATGTCTGTGTGCGTTTATTCTGTTTTTGTGTTGTTCTGTGTGTAGGAAGCGGTTTTGCGACGGGCTGATCCCTCATCCAAGGAGCCCTACAGACTGTGTATAGATTAAGAAAATGGAAAAAAAAAACATTCACGGTCCAACAAAGGCTGTAGACTGAGACAGACTGATAGGCCAATCATAAAAAAGTAACATAAAAATTCTCCTACAGATCAGTAAATGAACTGATGCAGAAATAAATATAGACAGGTCTCTACAACTACGAAATCATTACCAACAAGTAAGTGTAATATACTGCTCACGTAAATAAATCAAATGATAATATTTAAAAACAAAACCCTCTCAGGACTAATATACGACTGAAATTCATCCAAAATTTAAAAAGCGTTTCTTGCCTCACAGAAAACACACTATGTCTCCATCGCTATGATCAATCGTTTAATCTTTACGACATAACAGGTATTTATTCTGAGACTCATAAGGTGCCCACAAATACTCTGCGCGCACTTAAATGCAGCGGTTTTAATGTTAAGGCAGGTGATACATAAACAGTCAAAGGTTTTAAAGGTTAAATGGTCTGAGAATAGCAGCAAATCGAAATTAAGTTCATGACAGGATTAGGGAAAGACAGGTGAGTCGGGACAGCGCAGTCGGTATAGTGACTGATTACGGGCTGGATGAGAGAGGTGTCGGAATTCGAGTTCCGGTAGGGTCTAGAATTTTCTCTCCTCCACGTCGCCCAGACCGGCACCGAGGCCCAGCCAGCCTCCTACCCAATGGGTACCGAGGGCATTTCCCCGGGGTAAACCGGCAAGGGTGTAAAGCTCACCACTCACATCACTCGAGTGCCAAGGTCAATAAAACGTGGATCTATACATCCACTCCCCCATACGTCTGCATGGTACAGTGCTTATTAGTTACGCACAGGGGCAAATTTAAGTGATACTTTCCGGAAATGCCTGCTCTTATTACTCTGTTTAATAACTCCTACAATTACGGCTGCATGCATGTATGATGCCTGTTATATCTCATCTCGTTACCTTCCAATTTTGGCCTTCGCAAGCCAAGTGGCGGAACCTACCATTTTTGTGCCCGGGGCAAAATCATGAGACCTGTACCCATCGTTCGCCCGATCAAGCCCGTTCCACAGTTGAAAGAACTACAAAATAACAATATTACATTTCACACTAACAGAACGAAGTGATGGTTACAGACGGGTCCCCCACCCCCAAAGCCAATACTAACTACTGAATGCTTACAGATTATATTTAAGGGACTAGCACCTATACCGACTGCCTCTCTGGTCTAGTGGTCACAGTTCCTGGCTACAGATCCAGAGGTCCGGGTTCGATTGCCGGCGCCAACAGATTTTCTGAGAAGTAGTGGGGCTGAAAATGAGTCCACTCAGCCTCGTGAGGATAACTGAGGAGTTATTTCAAGGAAATAGCGGTCTAGAAAACCGAAATTAACGGCCGTGGGTATTCGTCGCGCTGACCACGCGACATCCTCTATCCGTTAAGTTGGCACTATTATTATTTTTTTTATTTGGTAGTGGGGTGGGAGTAAGTCCCTTGTACTGCTGCCACTTCTGGCCTATTGTACCAGCCCCAGACGATAGGTGAGGGTGATTGTGGAGCAATTGGTAGAATGAAGATTGGCAGGGGAAACCGAAGTACTCGGAGAAAACCTGCCCCGGCGCCACTTTGTCCACCACAAATCCCACTTGACCAGATCCGGGATCGAACCCGGGCCGCCGCGGTAGGAAGCCAGCGACTAACCGCTTGAGTTATGGAGCGGCCAAAGTTGGCACTAACTTCGCCGACAAGCGGCGGTCGCTCGGTCGGTATAGTTCGCTTGCAGACTAAAACCACGGAGCTTGTTTTTTTGTATTTAGCACCGATACCATTGCTCCCACGTAACAACCTGTGGCGTTCAGATGTGCGACAGCTGATCCAGAACTTACATAATTATTTTTAACCTCACTGATTACAGTAATAACTTAAGAGTCATTAACTGGGATAACGACATATTTCATACTGAATGTTATGACAGTTTCTGCTGACAAGATGTAGTGAATTCTTTCCGTTCATCAAATGCAGAGGGGAGACACGTTTCGTCTCCAAACTTGGGAAATCTATTTATGTGTATTCATTCACCTCACAATTGGAAATAAGCGAAATATGGTCAGATCGAACATAACGCACACTCGAAGAAAAACGTCTACTGGGATGCGGCGCTGTGTAAATATTGTTAACCGACGTTTCGGAGGAACGTATTGCCTCCATCTTCAGGAAAGAAGAAAATAAGAAAATCCGCGAGCGAGGAACCAGCGTGTGCAAGTGCTAACAGACCAATGTCCAGTGGAATAAATCTTTTTCTTCTTCTACCCTGAAGATGGAGGCGATACGATCCTCCGAAAAGTCGGTTAACACAATATCTACACAGCGCCACATCCCAGAAGACGTCTTTCTTCATAGTCACCGCCGTGAAAACTTCAAATCTTACATAATACAAACTTGCATCCCCTTCATATCGGGAAGTTCAGTTCAGTAATTAGCCCGCGTTGTTTTGTAAGCAGTTAAAAGTAACAGACTGCGAATGTTTCTGCAACGATATAACATGACCTTGTGTCAAAACAGATAACCCATCATATAAATTGTTTAAAATATAACAAACACAAAGGAAAATGGGCACACGTTCTGAAATATTTCTCTGGACTAATTCGTTATCTGTTGCAGTCGTTCAGTGACATGATAATGTCTTTAATGCAAACCCAAATGAATAATTTTGCCAAACTCAGTTCGCTTAAGAATTTTCAGTTTACGTTCGTATATTTTTTTTCTTGGGATTTGAGTAGGTACATTCCTTACGCAAATAGAAACATGTTAAGCCCGGATGTCCCCAAATCGTGTAGCAAACAATGATATACAGCAGGAAGAAAGAAAGAAAGACAAGCACTTGTGGCTCAGATCAGAAATACATGTTTTACACAGAGTACACGTACGTATTGTTGATACTGAAAAAAAATTATCCGTGCTAAGATGAAACGTGTCAAAAACGGGGGGGGGGCATTCTGATCCCTTCGAATTCCTTCAGAAACAAGTTGTCTATTAACTCCAGGAAACACCGCACACCTGAGTTTTCGAGTTTATCCAGAAAGAATTACAACATCACCATGAGGCACAACACTTTCTTATATCAATATCAGACACAAACTGGGTCGGGATAGCTCAGTTGATATAGCGAAGGGCTACGCGTTGCACGACCGGGGTTCGATCCCTGCAGGGGCAAGATTCTCTCTTCTCCATAACGTCCACGCCGGCTCTGGGGCCCACAGCCAGCCTCCCGTCCAATGGAAAACGCTGGCAATTTCGCCCGGGGCATGAAGATGACCGCTCACCTCCATCTAATGCCGAGGTCAAGAATGGTAGAGCTATATCTCTACTCCCCCCATATGCCTTCATGATATAGCGCTTAATTAATTAGGCACAGGGATAACTTTACCTTTGATATCAGACAAAGCATTGTGGATCGGACGGACTCTACCGTAACTGCACGCGTTACTTCACGGTAGCTTATGTGATGACCCGCGAGAACCCGTTACGCGGCCAGCTCACAGAGCTGTTCACCTTCAGTCATTTTACAGGCCTAGCTACATCTCATCTCTCTCTCATTATCACCTCTGCCAGTTCCTGACTCTCTCTGAGTTAAAATTTTATAAATCCAATCAATTACGCTTCAATGAAGCTGACATTTTAATTAAACCAGAACTACATCTCACATGCGAACTAGTTAACAAGAGTTAATCTGCGATGTTGGAATCGAGGAAGCTCACATTTTGTTTCAACCTGTGGAACAATACGAGGTGTCACATGGCGGGTTGCGTAACTGACTGGGTCATAATTGATGCCACCAATGTATAACGAATTAATTTTTAATACCCGGAACTGTCATTAATAACGAAAGCAAATATAACAATAAATGACATGCCAGAACGCTCTGAATCCTGACTAGATCAATACGGTACCAGCCTAAAAGTACATTTCCGGTTAATTCACTGTATCGGCACGAATGGGCGAGAAGAGGAACGCATATAGGATATTGCTGGGAAAGCCAGAAGGAAAGAGATCACCGCGAAGACTAAAGCGTAGGTGGGTGGACAATATTTTTTTTTATTACTTGGTGGGGTGGGACTAAGCCACTTGTACTGCGGCCACTTCTGGCCTATTGTACCAGCCCCAGATGATAGGTGAGGGTGATTGTGGAGCAACTGGTGGAATGAAGATTGGCAGGGGAAACCGAAGTACTCGGAGAAAACCTGCCCCAGCGCCACTTTGTCCACCATAAATCCCACTTGACCAGACCCGGGATCGAACTCGGGCCGCCGCGGTGGGAAGCCAGCGACTAACCGCTTGAGCTATGGCGCGGCCCCTGGACAATACTAAAATGGAGCTTAGAGAGATAGGATGAGACCACTGACTGTAGAGACCAACTGCAAAAATGAACCCTGCTAGCTGGAACGCGGATTACTGTTGTTTTACAGGGTCTAAGCTTCAGCAATTGTGTTGCACTAGACTTCGATACTCCAGGCTCTCCAGCTAGACGTTCCAGTGATTTGCTAGGTGTACGTTCAAATCTGGTACCTATGGCATCTTAACTCCTCAGCAAGCACTCGGCGCATATGTTATGATTTTTGTCAATTAAGAGTCTCGCTGTTCTAAGTTTATTCACCAAATTGTGAATAGTTTGTCTGCTGGTAACTCTTTCGTCACAAAATTTACGTCGAAATTTTCGCTGACACCTTCTAGCAGATCCGTATTTCATGTAGGAGTCATCCAGAAACACGCGGTGCTCTGTTAAGTATACCGCACCATGACAGAACACACTTCTCCTTAATTGTAACTGAGAATAAACGGCTAATGGAGCTGAGATCTGCCGCCCACTGCTGGCAAATCATAAACAAAGTCCCACGCATGAACCGCATTGCTCGCCGTGAAACGTAACGCCATCAAGCGGTCCATGAAGTTAATAATTCCTCTTAATTCCAAATGTCATCGGCCATCAGGCACACTTATTCATCGGCAAAATTCGTATGCGCCTAGTAGCCGGCGGTGCTCCGGTCGCCGTTAAGCGCAGAGACGTGAAGGGTCAACAAAGGTAATGGACCTCTCTGTATATAACTCCATACTAATGAACATGGGCTATGGTCTTAGTCTCCTTGCATATAACATGATGAGAAACAATTACAATCCATAGCAACCTATAAGTGAAATAGTGAAATGACAAACATTACAAATGTGATTACTGAAACATTCCCCAATAAGTTGCTCAGAGCAATTGACAAGTACGTTAATGTTTCACATATTAAGGTTTTGGATTTCGGAAATCCCGCACATTTAGGTCTACATTCAGGTGGGTATCGACCTCACGTGGGCCATATTAGAGATCACGCCGTGAACAGTAACGGGCATACTTAATTACTTCTTTCCTACAGTTCGTGGGGATTCTTATGTGTGAAATCGAAAGTCAGCTACTTTCAATTTAAAAATGGATGTTTTTAAGCTGCAGACTTTACATTTTGCTGCCACGATTCCAATAAATTACGAGTTGTGTTTTATTGAACGACGCTATCGGCTGCCAGCCTATATTAAAATCGAATCAGGGGATGACTGTGAATAATGAATTGGAAAGGATGTGCAAGGAAGCGGTCGTGGCCTGATTTATGGAACTATCATGGCATTTTCCTGCATTGACTGAGGGGAAATCGTGGAAAACCTTGGGACAACCGGTGTCCCGGACGAGATTCGAACCTTGCATACTCCAAATACAAGTCCGAGGCGTTAGCACTTAAGCCAACTGGCTCGATTGTGGCGTAACATTCTAAGATGCAGTAATAAAATATTGGATACGGTGAAGAGGGGTTCTAGGTCCTCCTTACACATACAGGCGTACAAGAACAGTTCAGATCATGATGAACTCAACAGAACAGGGGTCCTTCTTGAGAAGCTAACTTCAGCTGATCCGTGAAATTTTCCGCCTTTTATGGTACTCAAAAGGATCATTATCGTCTTCACAAGAAGAGCGTTGCGCTCGAGTGAGAACGACTCCTTGTTTCTTAGTCTTGACGTCCTGGATTCAAATCTGGTTGTGGAGAACGCTTCTCCTTACTTAAGATTTTTAGTATTTTCCTCAGTCCATCCAGCTAAATGTTGTTACAGTACTTCAAATCAGACCATAACCGCTTCCTTCTGCATCCTTTCCAATTCACTGATCATCTTATGAATCCACGCTGTACAGTTGAATTACTGTACTTACAAATAAATATAATGAAATATAATGAAAACCCTAGGTTAGATGAATGTACTTCACAACCCCACCCCTTTTTATGTCAAAATTGCGACATAATTTATCCTATCTGCACCTTGGTCTCGTATAAGTGATCTTCGCACTTAGTCTGTGTCACATGTTTCGCCAATTTCAGCCGTCTGTATTTCATCACTCAAATCACATTTGAGGAGCCGAACAAATTCCTCGTTACACACTTGTCTGTCTCTTCCTGCATGTCTTATATTACCTATCAATTATTTCACAAAATCGATTAGTGGTGGAGTTCTATAGAACACAACGGTAACCATATGTACCACCTGTTTTAATATTAAAAATTGCATTTTGCCTACAATGTACAATGGGTTTCGTGTGGTTCTCAGAATAAAATCCCGACTACTTCTTTCTTATAAGCAGTCAAGTCCTGGGTCACGGATAAAAAGCCAATTCAAAGGCGATGTAAGTGTCCTGCCCGTTCAGCAGTCGGCTGGCAGTGATCGACTCAGTACAGCGCCATGGTGGAGAGATGACTAGTACAGAAAAACCTAAAAATTTCAGCCAGAAACCTGCTTCAGTGTCTCTTCTTTCCACCACCAATTTCACAAGCCTTCCAGCACTAAACCCAAGCTTCCAAGGTGGGAAGCCAACCTGAAGTCTTCAGTCTTAATTCAGCGCTTAGCAATTCACTGATTTTTGTAATGGAACCATAGTGTGTTTTATATAATGCAGAATCTTAATTTTTGATTATTATTTATCCCATGATAATGCTTCGAACAATACTACCCAGCTTAATCTGGTAAGGATTGTGACGCCACAGATAATCCCGTAACAAAAATATTCACTCTCTCAACAATCCAGAGCTTAACCCTTGAAATGTGTAATTCATTAAATTCAACTTTCGAACTCTATTGCTTCTATACATAAATCAGATAATATAAGACTGTATACACATACATTAACATATAATACACGGCTATTTTCTTCATTTCCTGCCCACGATGATGGAATTGTTGCTGGTGTGACCCGAGTGTAATCAAATTCGTAACAAGAATGTGTGAAACTGTAGTCCAAGCTGTTCATTCGAATAATAAAAACATATTCTCATTCCACCCTACGTGGTGGTAGCATCCAGCATCCCTCATGGTCCAGCTACTCTGAACATTGATCCACAGAAATGCTTGCGCCTATCACAATCAATAAAACTCACCTTATTCTCCTGCGTAACAGCAACTCACATCATCATAAGCGATGATACCACAGTAATGCACTTTTGTGTAGAAAACAAATTAAGGCTAGTTACTGCAAACTAAGCAAGGCACAGAACACTACGTCCAGCGAAACAGCTGTCACGAAACCGCTCACTTCCTGCACTTCACACCGCTTCTCTCGAACTATTGGTCCTCGCTGGAGTTGTGCGCTGCTTCGCTTGGCTGGGGACAAGCTGCTGGAACCTAGCGCTCGTTACCTCTTCCGGCACTAGATGGCGTTAGCTCTCTTCAGCGTGCAAACACAATGACTGCAAGAATAGGACCTGAATTTACAACTTCCAGAGAGATTTCACACACAGATACCATCGAAAATTATACACCCGGGGAACAGCCCAAGAAGGTAAAATGACAGCCGAGATAGTTCATTTTGTATAGCTACTAGGATACGGGTTGGACAACCGTGGAATCGAGGTTCAATTGCCAGCAAGGCCAAGAGAGTTTCCACAATTTCTAGTGAGATTCTAAAACCCTCTGAGACTCCTATACAATGAACACTGGTGTCCCTTTATCGGGTGAAAAGCGCCCGGCGAATGAAACTGACCGCTGATCTCCATTTGATACCGGGGTTAAATTTTTGTGGAGCTCTAACTCCATTTCTCCATACTCCTTCATGGTGTGGTGCTTAATTAAGCATAGAGACAACTGCATCGTCCAATAATGAACTTGCATTATTCTCTCAGCGAGTGAACATGATACAACACTAAATTACAAAGATAAAATAAACAAATACAAAAAAATAACAGAGAAGCATATACATAAGATCTAAAAGTTTGTGACGATGGTATATTGCTACAAGTATTATGTTTTTGGACATTATCCGTCGTCTTGTCTATTTTTTAAAAAAAGCGTCCTGTTTCTTTCTAAAACACAACGTTTCGGAGACTGGATTCTGTCCCCAACTGAGTAGGTTTTACCTGAGGACAGGGACAGAATCCAGTCCCAAAAACGTTGTGTTTTCAATAAGAATCAGGACGGTTTTTTTTAAATAGACAAGACGATGGATAATACTTGTAAACTTATACATAATTGACAAACAGAAAAAGGAGGCCGTGCCATAGCTTAGGCAGTTAGTCGCCGGTTACCTTTCGCCGCGGCGATAGGTTATGTTATGGTTATGTTGGACTTGTAGTGGATAAAGTGGCACTGGGGCAGGTTCTCTCCGAGTACTTCGGTTTCCCCTGCCAATTTTCATTCCAACGACTGCTTCACACTCATCATCATCTATCATCCGGAGCTGGTGCAATAGGCCAATTAGTGGCCGCAGTACCAAGTGGACTCAGTCTCACCCCACCCCAAGAAAAAGAAAAGAACAACTTGGAAGGAAAGAAAGAAAGAAAGAAAGAAAGAAAGAAAGAAAGAAAGAAAGAAAGAAAGGAAGAAAGGTAGACTGAAATAACCGGAACAGATTTTACGTACTTTTCATTCCAGCAGATACTGTCTACTCATACACGGATATGGTAAATATAAGCCTGTTACTGACTGGCTCCAAACATGTGACTACAATATCCACAGTTACTAACAAGACAATAAAAAGGGCATATAGAACAAGACGTTCACCAATTTCGTGCGCAGATCAGAACATTGTTTTGTGAGATAACAGAACCTTAGGTATGTTACAGAAAGGTAAATGTAAAGTCCCTGAACTCAATTAGACGCCGTGCCATGAAGACGTATGGGTTGAGGTCTAAGGGTTATTAATCTCGGCGCTAGATGGAGAATAATCAAGCTCTGGCCGCAATATCCCCAGTGCCATTTGTATAAGAGGCTGGGTAGTCTTGAGAGAAGGTCAAGACGCGGTTGGAAAGAAAAATACCTCGTTCTCTTGCGAGAGGAATATCCCGGCCTCTTTGGGAGGCTGGTGGCCTTCAGAGTCAGTCTGGACGTAGTGGGAAAGAGGAAGATCTTGTGACGTGGCCTTCAGAGTCAGTCTGGACGTAGTGGGAAAGAGGAAGATCTTGTGATGTATAGACACTTTGGTGAGCAAAATCCTCGAAACGAATGAGTACAGCCATTCTAATGAAATAGGCGAATAAACAAACGGTCGTTCCTGAGCAACAGTTCGGTAAACGCGTTCCCGCGGAAAAGAACACGCACGCAACAATAGAAGAACGGTGATTTCGATGTGGTCCGCGTCGAAAAATTATATAGAAGACAACTGGGGCAATCCAGTTCAGTTTAGATCTGCAAAGGAGGCGATCATGTTCAGCTGAGAGTTGAAAGTCTGGCTGTGAAGAAAATATTTAGTTTCAAGAGCGCGGCTGTGAAAACAAGATTTTATGTGTGCTGTAGTTGCAATGAGGCTGTTATAATTGTGTTAAAATCCGTTGGAAGGATACGACTAGTGAAGATTGAGAAAACTTAGCATGTGCTAGTGATTTGTAAAGTGTGGAAATCGGCGATAGCGCTGTAATTACTTGCACCTCCGAGTCTTAGGTATAAGTGGTCAATAAATCTATTCACCAATCCATACCCCTTCTATAGTTACACCCAAGATGTGACAGTATATTCTCCTGCCGGTCATAGAACCCCGGCCTCTTTACACCCGAAATGCATAGGAGATTGGGTGGTCTCGGAGTCAGTCTGGGAGAGGTGGGGAAGAGAAAATTCTCTCCACCTGCCGGGAATTGATCCCCGGCCGCATTACTCCCGGCACCCATTGGGTGGTTCTTGGAGCCGGTCTGAACACGGTGAGAGGTAGCCAGCTCTCTTTCCTGACAGAATGAGGCTCCAATCGGCCAGCCTAGTTACCGTATTGACTGAGCCCTCTTGAATCCCTTAGAAATCCCACCTGGAGCGCACACTGGACACGTGTATAAGAGGAAATTCCCTTCGCTCCGCTCTGCCTGAATATTGTCAACATTGGCCTTCAACGTCACCCAGCTTCACTAGTGCTCAGTGTATTTACGCGACAGTGTATCAGTGCTTCACATCGGATAGCCCATCTAGATTGCACCTAACCTTCTGGGATATAACGCCCTATAGTCCGTTGAAAGTCAACTGACGTTTCGGAGGAACATGTCGTCGCTATCTTCAGGGTCGAAGAATAAGACAAACAAGAAACCAGTGTGAAAGCAGGTGGAAGTCGGTTTCGCTGACTGAACAACCCGCCCATAACACTCGGGTTCTACTGGAGCACCAGTGGGAACAACTAAACTGATGAAAGGAGACTTCATGCAAGCTGACTGAGCAGAAAATGTGGATCATATTTGCGGGCGCAGATGTGGGCTATATATTGCCAAAATTATGGAGACCATAACTGTATCCATCTTCAAGGCAAAAACGTTAAATATTGTGAAATATATTTCCCCATGCCGATACTTACCGTTGAGCAAGCGGTAGCATAGTTGACTAAGGCACTATGCTACAACTTACAGTCTTGTCTTTCCGTCTATAATGCTACAGTATTAATTTAACAACATTAATTCACACTTAATTCACTAAATGTTCGTTAGATGTTTAAAATGTCATTAAAATTATTAAAATATACGTAAATTCGATATTTTAATAATTTTAATGACATTTAACGAACATTTAGTGAATTAATGCTGTTAAATTAATAGTGTTGCATTATAGACGGAAAACAAGACTATAATTTACACCTCAATGCAACAGGATGCTGAAATATAATACTATGCTACAATCCAGAAGGTCGCGGATTCGAGTCCCGTTGAAGTTATTAGATTTTTCAATTGACCTAATCCTTCCAGACCCACTATGGCCCTGGGATCGGCTCAACCTCTAACAGAAATGAGTACCAGGAATCGTCCAATGGGTAAAGGTCGGCTGACAACTTCACTGCCATCTGTGAGCCAATTGTGCAGAAAATGTGGGAGCCTCGATTTCTCACAATCCTATTGACCTCCACTACCTGTTATAAGGATATCTTTACCCTTTCCTTTTTATTACCTTTGATATGAAGTTACAAATTTTGAGTAAAATGAGCCTCCACATCGGAGGTAATTATGTGTCAGATTTACTTTCTGTCCGTTCCCATATTAGATGTCGGAAATACTAGTCATTTTCCATAGAATTTGATGTTAAGTAGGTCTATATAAAAATGTGGCACTTTGCTTGTCTGAAACTCAAATCATATTGTATCGATTTTGAAAAAGAAAGAATTTATCGTAAGAAAACTGTAAGATATAGAATAGGGATCCTCTTAAGGTCAACATACGTTTGGATAAAGTGCACGTGTAATGAAGTTAGACGAGAGCAATTTCTATATCTGGATTTTTTTCAATTGACCTAATCCTTCCAGCCGCACTAGTCCCTGGGGTTCACTCAGCCTCTAACAGAAATGAGTACCAGGAATTAAATAAATAATTTTCCGGGGGAGTAAAGCGCGGCCGGCGCGTAAGGCTGACAACCTTACCGCCATCTTTGAGCCGATTGTCTAGATAATGTGGGACCCTCAACGTCTCACAACCCTATGGGCCTTCAAGGCCTGTTACAGGGATAGCTTTACTTTTTTACTTACTTTACTATAGAGTGATTAACTTTGAAACAATGTGTTCGCATCTAGAATAAATTAACCTAGAACCTAGAAGAAATGCGCAAAATTTTAAAGAACAAATTAAAAAATTATGTGTGGGCCTAGCCCCTACTCAAAAATCCATTGCACGTTTCCACTCGTGTTCTTACTTGGGGGAGTGTTGAAAGGCGTGTAGAATTTATCGTTAATTAAAGTGTTCTTGAATACAATCAGAACGTGCAGGTTCCCCTTGGTGTAATCCCGTATCCGTGACAGCAATAGCAAGCTAGCGTCTCTCTCAGTTAACATTTCATAGTCATGTTATTGAGCATTTAATTCATTCTGACAGTTCAGTCAATCACGATAATGCGCGCAGGTCCATATTGAAATTCCACGGATGAAATAAGACGACGCGCTTGTCACCCCTACCTGGCCTGGACGGGGCTTTATTTACATATTACACTACAGTGTGAGGTGTATCGTCCTTATGCATTAATTTATTCTACGCTTTTTCTTCCCATGTACCGGTTTTTATGTGAGCGAGGAATGTTCTTTGTACAAAAGTATGCTTAAGTATGTACTTAAAGCAGTTTTATTACAAGATTTTACAAAATGTTACAAAGACGGACCTTATTTTAAAAAGTAGCCGCTGCGTAATGGGACACTTCTCTATGTCTGGGGGTTGAACAAGAGGTTAATAAATTTTAGTGTAAAAAAATGTTACAAAATGTTAAGCAGGGTTTCGGACCTGAAACGGTCATGGATTCAATTCCCGATGAGGTCACTGGATTTCTAAATTTACCTAATCCTTCCAACCGCACTAAGGTCCTGTGGTCGACTCAGCCTCTAACAGAAATGAGTACCTCAAATCCTGGGGAGTAAAGAGCGGCCGGCTTGTTAGATTGACAACCTCGTCGTCATCTGTGAGCCAATTGTCTATAAAATGTGGGAGGCTCGAAGTCTCACAACCCTATGGGCTTCCACGTCCTGTTACAGGTATATGTTGTTCTAAAGCTAGTTGCATTACACATATCACACAGCATAAATATAAGAAATGATTTTTAAATTTATTTTACTCCACAGTCTCTTTACGTGGACGAAAAACTCCGAACCCTTACGGTAATACAGCTCGTGTAACATACGCCCTGACGAGAGGATAAACCTACAAGTACTGAATTTCTTCTAAATAATATATAACCGTTTAGTTCGTACCTCACAGGAAACTCATTATTTCTGCTACAAAGCCCAAACGGTAAATGTTGTATAGGGAAAAAATTTTTGTTTGTTGTGAGAACCATACGAAACACATAAATACACTCTGTAGGCAGCATGCAGAGACTGAATATATTAAACAAATGGTACACATTGTAACCACTGGGATTCAAAAGTTTCATAGGTACCGGATCAGTTGTCCAGCATTATATTATGGAAACCGAAATTTTTGGTTTCATAAATTGTGGAGAAATTCGTTAGCAACTGATAGACTATCGTCTCCTCAAGAAAGAGTCAGCTCCGTGGAGTTACCCGTGGTGTACATTTCTTTACACACGCCACAAAATTTAATTACTCAAAAAGGGCCCTTTCTTTCCGAGATTTATCTATTCAGCATGACCACGCTGACACAGCGAGTGATATTTGTACTAGAAATAGTCGGTTCTGTATCTTGATAGAGCCCTGCAACTAAACAGCTCCGACTAAAATGTACGGTTCATAGCTCGAACTGTCCGGTTGAGGCCGGATCTGCAGTGTGACTGCGGTGAATATCTCGAAAATGCGGTAAGATATACGCAGGCTACAGACGAAGTTTCTATTTTATGCCGTTACAGTAAGGTTATGTTAAGGCCAGAAGTGGCCGCAGTACAAGGGACTTAGTCCCACCCCACTAGCAATACTACTACTACTACTACTACTATTACTACTACTACTACTACTACTACTACTACTAATAATAATAATAATAATAATAATAATAAAAGGTTAAGGTAGAAAGGAGTGTTAGTCAGTACATTGTACAGAGCAAACAAAACTGTCAACGAGATTAATCACCTCTAACTACTGAAGTTTGTTAAAATGTTAGTAGTAAGTGTGTTTATTTATATGTGATCCTTGCACAAGGTACCTAGATTGAAAGCAGCAGGTTTCCATACATTTTCACAACAGACGGCTCATATTTTGAAGAATAATTACATAACATGTAGACCACATGAAGATCTACAAGTTTCACTTCTAGATTTCTGATGACATTCAGGGGGAACATCATAAGCATATATGAATTTCGGCAGTATAACGTCAGTGTGTGATAAGCTTCATAGCAATATATTTTTGTACGAAATAACAGGATCGAAGAGAAATAAAGTGATGGGAGATTTAAGAAAACTGCCCGATGAGGAGCTTCATAACTTGTACTCCTCTCCAAGTATAATTAGCATGATCTAGTGAAGGACGATGAGATGGGCAGTGCATGTAGTACAAATGCAGAGAACAGGAATGCATATAGGATAGCCGGAAGGAAAGAAACCACCAGGAAGATCAACACGTAGGTGGGTGGACAATATTAAAATGGATCTTAGAGAGACAAGATTGGATGCGATGGATTGGATTGATCTGGCTCAGGATAGGGACCAGTGGATGGATCTTGTGAACACGGTAATGAATCTTCGGGTTCCATAAAATGCTGGGAAGTTCTTGAGTAGCTGCACAATTGGCGGCTTCTCAAGAAGGACTCAGCTCCATGAAGTTAGTTTTAGTTAGTGTATGAAACAACAGATTTGCATCTGAAAATAATTTGCATTTTTTCTTATAGTTTGTTTGACGACGATGTCAAAGCCGAGTCCATAATGTCGATTATATTGTTGAATGGTAGTGCGATTTAATTCATACATTCATTCATCAGTGCCTGCACAGTCCTTTGTTGGGCCCTGGCCTCTTCTTCAGTTTCGTAATATTTTTTACACAGGCGGTAGGACTCCTTGGACGGGGGATCAGCCTGTCGCAAGGCCGCTACCTACACACAGAACAACACAAACATAGAATAAACGCACACACAGACATTCATGGTATTCGAACCCACAATCCCAATGTTCGAGCGAGCGAAGAGAGTTCATGCCTTAGACCGCGCGGCCACTGGGATCGGCTAGTAGCATGTTTAGCAATTAATTATCTGTACAGAAAGCGGTGGTGGCCTAATTTGAGGTACTATCCCAGAATTTACGTGGAGGGACTGTGTAAAACCACGAAAAGCCACAGTTAGGATCATCCGTACCCCGAATGAGCGTCCAGCCGGCGAGCCACTTTCAGAATACAAGTTGCCATGTTCAGTATTAGTATTTCAGCCGGGCACCACTTCACAGAAGAAGAAAGTTGAAATGATCTCTTCAAAATTCAGTGAAAGCAAATGCAAAGCAGTTTCTCTTCGGCGTATATTTTCCGAGCATTACAATTTACGTTGTAAGATGTGAGCTTTACTGACGAGGCCCTACTTTTACCAGAGAAGAATGCTGGCCTACGTGAAAGAATTGCTGAGTACAGTAAAACATATACTAGCGTTATGTAGACTGCGTTCCTTTGCGTGTTAACAACGAATGTGTTTGCTAATTCGTGTGTAAGGTGCGGCCTGGCCGTGCGATTGGAACACAGCCTAGAATTCGCAAGTGCGTGAAAATATCCATTATCATTTTTCTGGCAATCATCAGTGCTTCACTGAATAAATTTCGGCTTGGATTGTTGTCTAAAGCAATATTCCTCAATCGTCCCTGATTCTCGGACGGAGAAAACAGTAGCGGGCCTCTCGAGTAATTTGCCTGTCTACTATCTATATATGAGAAACTCGTAGCGAAGTTTCTGTGGACCAGGAAGCAACGTAAGAGTTTTGACCCCGGAGGCGACCCTCCCATCTCCCTATCCAAACCAATGTAAAACCTGAACCAACCAGAAGCGCCCACATGTCCGTTATAACTAATTTAAATTTCGAAAATATGTTTTAATAATTGTATTTGTTAAGTCACGTCTGTTTGTAAAGGTAATTGTGTTCTATATTATTTAAAAAGAAGGCAACAGTCCCTTCAGTCCCATAGGGTTTATGAAACGCCGAAGCTCCCATATTTTCTAGACTATCGGCTCACAGATGGCGGTAAGGTTGTCAGCCTTAAGGCCCGTCCACATTACTGGTGCTCGTGCTCGTCGGGAGATCGTCTGGCTTTTACTTGTGCTCGTAAATCTTCGTCCACACTACTTCGGTGCGTGAGGATCCGTATATTTACTCGTAGTGTGTATAGGCTGTAGTCGTATTTTAATTTATTGGCCATAGTTTTTAAATTAAAAATTTTAAATTTGCTTGTCTCGTGACTTGTCATATAGTCCACATTACTCGCGAGCATAGCGAGTCACACGAACACGAGTAATGTGGACGCGCCTTTATGCGCCGGCAGCCCTTTATCCTCCATGAAGATTGTTTGTACTCATTTCTGCTAGAGGCTGAGTCGACCCCAGGGTCATTATGCGGCTTCAAGGATTAGGTCAATTGAAAAATCTAGTGACCTTGTCGGGAATCGAAACCCTGACCTTCCGGCTTGTAACTTAGTGCCTTAACCAGCTACGCTATGACGTAATACTTTCCTAACAGTCCGTTTTCAATATTTCAAGTGGGTTACATAGGCAATTAGAATAGAGGACGATCAGCAATTAAAAGAATTAAGCCTGTCACACGATTTCTTAACTCTTTCCATAACATACACATCTATGCGTACATACGTCACCATTAATTTCTGGCACAGCTAAGCGGTACCGATTTCAGTGCAACATCCAGACGTATCCGTTGTCGTTAGGTAAACAGAAGCTGCACTCTGGAACGTGATAGGGGAGAAAGCAAAGGCTGGGGAAAACGAGAGGGACAAATGAAAATAATTCTGAGACATGCGCATTCACAGGTCAAGAGCGTGTGAAAGTTAACAGACTGATATGCAAAGTCGAAGGGGGTAATATTTAAAGTAATACAGAGTGCACAATTTAGTTGTTTCTTCATTCCCAAATTGCTGGTTTGCGACAGTTTTTCATAATATTTTCTTAGGTACAAGAACAATAATGATCGAGAATTTGTTATCCATTTTGTAAGAAATTATTAGGCAAAATATTAATCAGACCTAGAAATTTTGGCCAAGATATTCAAAATTACTTTAACTGCAACTGAAACTTGTATATAATGTTATTAACAAGAGTGATTTGTGTGCGATTTCTTTAAAAACACGCTCTTTCCTCAGAATTAATGGACTTTTGGACTTTGTCCATCGTCCGATATTCTAGAAAATAGAAAACACAACATTTCGGAAACTAGACCTGTACTAGATCGGTTTCTGTCTTCAGGTGAGGGGCAGACACTCTGTTGGGTCCCGTAGAAAGAGCTAACCTCAATCACTGGACTACGATTGAGGTCAGCTCTTCCTAGGGGACCCAACGGAATAGGTATCTCCCACCACCTGAAGAAGGAAACAGATCCGATTTCCGAAACGTCATGTTTTCTAGTTTCTAGAATACTGGTCGATGGGCAAAGTCCAAAAAATCCAGTAATTCTGAGTGTTATACACCATCGTTAGAACCCTTTAGAATGTACGCTCCTACCTATGCACACGTCATTGAATTTCAAGTTCGTTTACTGCAGTTACAACAAACGTTAACGGGACCATCTAGCGAACAGAGCACATCAAGTTTAAAACCGTGAGAGATCATCAATTAAATTCGTCGTGGAGGTCACTTCAGGATCTGCCAATTACCAAAGTGTAAAATCTAAACGTGTCCACTATAGAAAATCAGAAAATACTTTTGTCTGCAATTTTACATACTTCATTGGTTTTGACGTTCATTCGTAGGTGACAAATCTTTTCTTTTAGGTTCAATGTCTTCTTACTCCTCTAACCAAAATTCCTGGCAAATGGTGTAATTAAAATCTGCACGCTCCGTGCCAAATCTGAGATTATTCACAGATTTATCAGCGTGACGATACGGCTTCGATCTCAGATAATATTAAGTGGGATTTGTGGTAAACTAAATGGCACTGGGGCAGGCTTTCTCGGAACGCTCCTCTTTCCCCTGTCACCAACTGCTCCACATTCGTTAATCATCCTATCAGTGACACAATATAGTCTCGATGTGAGAGCGTCGTTAAATAACAAACTTACAAACAATAAACAAACAAACAAACAAAACTGGACAACGGACAGATTATGAAATGGATTACTGATGGAATTCAATTGAAGTTTCAACACATTAGTTATGGCAGTCCATTTATTTAATATAGGCTTTTCCTTCGCTTTTTTTGTTTTTGTTTCGTTTTTATAAATAGGATCACGTGCTTCAGTACTGCGACCGCGTAATTCCCTCAGCTCATGAGAGGAAACGTTCAGAGAGTAGAGCGATTCCGGGAAACAGAGTACGTCATACTTTGTGTAGGCAACATTACGGAAGACGAGGCCTGCGCGTTCCACGAGGTACCACGTATGACGGTCCTAGGGACCAGAGGTTATAGGTTAACCACTTTAGTGCCAACTTTTACAAAATATTTAACAATATTATGGCTGTAAATATTGTTGTCGTACGCTGCCTTACAATGAAGAAACTGCTATAAAATGAAAACGTAAAAGTTAGCACAGAAGAAAGAGCAGTGTGTGCGTGTGCGTGCGTGTATTTCTTTTAATTTCTCATAAATACACGGCGCTGTCTTTCCCTTGCCACTGTGGCAGGAAAGGAGTAGCCGTCTGCAGTAGGCGCGACTTCTGCAGAATGAAGGCCGCTGGCGTCTAAAACTAGTTCAACTTTGAAGTGAATTAATATGTTGCATGCTCTCTTAAGGGGCTTTTTAAATATGGAATCTTAAGTTTTATTATTTATCCTGGGGAGCCGGGATAGCGTAGTCGGTATAACGACTGGCTACGGGCTGGACGACCGAGGTTTCTGAGTTCGAGTCCTGGTAGGGTCAAGAATTTTCTCTTCTCCACGTCGTCTAGACCGGCTCTGGAGCCCACCCAACCTCCTATTCAATGGGTAACGGGGGGGGGGAGGTCACAGGGGTAAAGCGGCCGGGTGGTGAAGCTGACCACTCACTTCCACCTCATCACATCCACACCCCATAAGACTTCTTGGAGTAGTGCTTAAGTAGTTAAGCACGGGGACAACTTTATCTTTATGTTATTTATCCTGTACATGCTATAGTGTTTATGTGTCTCAGAATGCATGGATATGTCTCAGTCTGTATGTGAGTCTCAGAATGTGTTTATATGTCTCAGAATGCATGCAGGAGACTAAGTGTCTCATACAGTACACGTGTCTCAAAATAGATGTAAGATTCTGTGAATGTATATATACATTTCTTACGTTGTATTTAAGTGCCTGAAACTTCAAAGGGGTGTCTCAGTATGTACGTAGGTGTCTCAGTATGTACGTAGGGGTGTCCAATTTCATGTAGGCGTGTTACACTTTACGTAGGTATCTCAAAATATACCTGGTTGTCTCAAATTTCGCTGGGTATCTCAACTATGTGTAGGTGTCTCAAACTGCACGTAGGTATCTCAAAATGTACCTGGTTGTCTCAAATTTCGCTGGGTATCTCAACTATGTGTAGGTGTCTCAAACTGCACGTAGGTATCTCAAAATGTACCTGGTTGTCTCAAATTTCGCTGGGTATCTCAACTATGTGTAGGTGTCTCAAACTGCACATAGGTGTTTCAAGATGTATGTAGGTATCTCAGAATTCATGTGTCTCAAACTGTTATGCAGTTGTCTCAGACTGTACTTAACATGTCTCCGTCTGCATGTCGGCGTGTGATTCTCTGTGTAAGAGTTGAGCTAAAATCTGAGAGTCGTCGCAGGTTATTCTAGGGTGGTATCGTGAAGTGGCACTGGGGGAGTCATGCCCGTCCTGCCTGTGGTAAATTATCCCGTGGACAAAGAGACTGACGAACACACATATACACGCGCCTGCGTGCGCAAGCTGTCACACCCACTGACACAAAGAAGCACACACACTAACACATAACGAAAACTCGTGGGCTGATACAAATACAGCAAAACGTCACATAGTCCGGGTAATCGGTTCCGCCAATATCCCGGACTGTTTGAAACCGGACTAATCGAGGAACTAAATACATACAAAAAATGATAATCGGTTCCAAAAAAAATTATCCGTTTTTCAATAAATAAAATGTGATTAATAAATTCAATTGTGTTTATTAGAAATCATTTTAAAAAATAATATTTTTCGCAATTCATTTTTTATTCTCTAAAAATTGCAATATTGAAGTCTGCACATTTTTATTCTTTGGCCTTTTCTCTTCATACATTTTTTTGTAGCAACGAATTGCATTGTTTATCGTTCGGCGAATTGTAAGGCTACGTTCAATAGTGGGATCAATTTCCATAATATGCTCTGACAAGGTTTCAACCATTCCAATAATTTTTGATAGTTGTTCAGCTGTTAATTCTCGTGCAGGCACTTCAACACAGTCGTCATTGTCTAAGTTGTCCTCCCGTTCTTCATCTATGTTAATAAGTGTTTCATTATCTAGTTAATTAGTGTTCGCTTTGATGCACTCAATTACGTTGACGGAATCTAACTCATTGAAGCCAAGTTGCTTCTCCAATTTCCACTATGTTATTAGTTACTTCAGCAAAATGAGTTTGAAAACCAATGAAATCATTTGCACAATGTGGTATGATATGTTTCCATACTGCCCTCATATTGCTTGCCGTTAATTCATGCCATGCTTGGCCTATATTTTCGATAACGTTTCTGATGTTGTAGCTCTTCCAAAATTCCGTTAAAGTAGTGCTCTCCCCACCTCCTCCAGCGATAGCTGTCAGAGCTCAAGAACGAAAGACGCGAGCATAGGTACATACATATACAACAGGGAACCCCAGAAAAAATTGAAATATGTATCGTATCGTATAACTTTAAAACTACATAAACATAAACGGCACAAAGAGAGACTTGACTGTATAAAGGGAAAAGAAAATCGATCATTTATGTATTAAAAATAATTTTGTGTACTAATTTTTTAGAATTCATTTCTATTCTGCTCAATTAAAATGTAGTTTGTTTTGAAATTTTCAAACCGGACTATAGTGAATCCGGACTGATCGAAGCCGGACTATGTAAGGTATTGCTGTACTGACACACACATACACGTAGGCACTTACAGACACTCACAGGCACACAGCTAAGGCTGTGTGGAGCAACAGAAAACGATGTGTTGTATAGATCTGGGGGGGAGGGGATTCCAAAATCTGAGCTCTGTGGCATATCACGTGCTATGTGCCGTAGATATCAGTGTGCCTTGGGCAACAGATGTTGTGGGCACGGACAGAAAGACATGACGAAGCTAATCAGTGGTTTTCGCAACTTTTGAGAGTATGCCTTAGTACGCATTTGCATCTTCGTGTAAAATGTCTGTTATTTTTGTCCGATTTAAATTTAAATTGAATTATAGTGACGTATTTTACTAACTCTCTCCAATATTAAATTTCACGAAAATCGATCCAATAGGAACCGAGTTGTTTCATGCGTACAGATGGACGGGTAGACAGACAGACATATTTCGATGATAATGGACGATTTTCGCGCCCTGTTTTGCCTTCTGGAGTATTCTAGCTACCTACATACCACTCGGCGCTACAGCCCTGGATGAGCCATGGCCTCCTGTACAACCAGTCTCCACTGCTCTATTCCTCACCTTCTCTATCCATCCTTTCACCTTCATTTTCTTCAGCTCATTCTCAACATCGTCTGGCCATCTCATCCTGGGTCTTCCTTTTCTTCTTTTGGAATATAGTCTTCCTTTTAACATTCTCTTTGGCATTGCATTCTCTTCCATTCTTTCGACATGCCCCAATCATCCTATTCTCTGTGACTTGATAAATCTTACTGTATCTTCTGCTTTCAGTAATGTGTTTATCTCTTCACACTATCTTATCCTCCATATATCATTTTCCATCACTGGTCCGTATATTTTGCGTATTGTTTTTCTCTCGAACCTTCTCAGTTACTTTTCTGTTACTGTTAAGGTCCATGTTTCTGCCCCGTACGTAGCAACAGGCCTTATTACTGTTTTGTGTGCTCGTAGCTTACCTCTGGCAGGACTCTGCCAATAACCAAAGACGACTGATTGGCTTAAATCTCACGACGTAATCAACAGTGACGAACGTAGTAACTGTCACCTTACAAATTGTCTGATATTTAATGCGGCCATGATACTCGCCACTGTTTCTGCTGTAGGCCAGGTCTGAAACCGAGCCTTCAAGATCAGACAGGACCACATGGGGGTTGGCAGGCCCTAATAATGTGCAACAGTTTTATACGTAATCAACTCTTACATCAGTGTCAAGACGTTTAGCACAGTCAATAATTTCCGGCTGTTTGTTTGCGTGATGCAACAAATGAAGCATCTTGCAGCTCTGTTGTCCAGCACTTGAATGCACGAAACACGCATGGATATGCGTGACTTGAAGAAGAGGTTCTGTCGAAGGGGTGCCAGGATGGGCACACCAGGTCAGGTACAGGTCGTCCAAAATGTTGTTTCTCTTCTTTGTCTAAATTCCACAAGATAGGGTAAACTCAGCTAACTTCGCAGTAACAAGGATAAATGAGCTAAGCACGCAAGTTATTTTTAACTTTTCAACTAATATCGTGGCGCTGTTTCAAAGAATGGAGCTTCATTAAAATAATTACTGAATCAGCGAGAGAGTTAATTAAGATACATGGTCTATATATGAGGCGTAACAGTTGTTATGTACTGCAGGTAATTCTGCAGTATTGTTAGGGCAATTCCGCAGTAGGTTGATTTATTATATAGTTATATACAATTTTCGGCCATCCATACAGATTTTGAGATAACGGCTTGAGGGTTATTCTACACTCATTAGCCGGATTCCACAGCACAATTAAAAGACAAAATAGAGTAAAATGTTGAAGATTTATTTTCTCTCTCTTCCACTTTGTTTTTTTTTTTTTGGGCAGAGTGAAAACACACAATTGCCTCATGTTCGCTGCACTCAATACTAAACCAATGGGCTACATATCAGTTTTGTAACTAAACCAATGTACTTCACCTCAGTTGTGAAATTACAGTAACACACTGACCTTAGTTGTGCAACTGGAACAATGCACAGCACCTCAAATGTGTAACTAAACCAAAGCACTCCAACTCAATTGTGTAATTAACCAATACTCTGGATCCCAGTTAACTAAACCAGTAAACAGCATTTTACTTATGTATCTAGTAATGTTTAAGGCAGTTGGTTGAGGCACTATGTTATAAGCCGGAAGGTTCGATTTGCGATGAGGTCATTGGATTTTTTCAATTGACCTAATCCTTCCAACCGCACTATGTCACTGGGGTTGACTCAGATTCTATCAGAAATGAGTACCAGGAATCTTCCTGGGAGTAAAGGACGGCCGGCGCGTAAGACTGACAACCTCACCGCCATCTCTAAGCCGATTGTCTAGAAAATGTGGGAACCTCGACGTGTTATAACCTATGTGCCTCGACGTCCTGTTACAGGGGTAGCTTCCCCTTTTATGTAACACTGTTTGTTTCATCTTCTGAGGCTTGTTTAAAATTTCAATTTCAGCATTTCGAAATTAACACATAGCTGAAAAAAAAATAGTAACCATGCCTTGAGAGTGTTGGGGTGTGGAAACTTATGTCCACCTGTCATCTAAACTTTTTTAAAGTCATTTTTAGGACAGATATTTGCCCTAGCATAATGGCGGCCTGCTGAAGACAAATGGACTGTACACTGAAAATAATTTGATACTTATATTTCGACTGTTTGCAAGTAACACTTTAATTATTTTGGAACCTTCAAAAGCAGCATCTGACCTTGAAAGTTAAAAAAGTATTGCTTCAAAGCCCAGGCTCATTAGTGACATGTATGGACTTGGGAATATACCAAAAAGGGAGTCAGAAGCGCTTACTGGAAGAAGAGTGTCTAATGTTCGTGAGTGATGCCATCTAGCACAATATATTAGAGTTCAAATAGTAGAGTCTATTGAAAGTACAGGAAGATATAAAGTAGGCTAATGACATTATAAGTTTCTTCAGCCTGCAACTGTAATTCAAATCCGCCGAGACTTGCAGTAGCTATGCAACCCTACAACATGAAGAAAATAAACATCTGGAAGCAAATAATAGCCTCAAGGAAAATAACTCCTTATTACTCGATTCACTTATTTGGAAGAACTTTCACTGAATACCTGCAGACACCAGAAGAAGAAAAACAGGAACAGAGCGTAAGTTCCCACAGCACAAGAAACTGGTCCCGTGAGAAGAATATCTTCCTTTGTTTCTATAGTCTGAATTTCCAGCTCTTGTTAACAGGATGATGTAAGTAAGTACTTTGATCGATGTTTCCCAGCAGTAGCTGAAACGTGAATTTCAACTGTAGGATATGGTTTTCAGGGTTGTGACGCCGTGTAGGTTAGTTTCGTTGTCAAAAAAAAAATATATATATATAATGTTATAAGAAAAGTATTGTGGCGTGTTTAAGGCCGTCACCACTTTCTGTTACCAAATTGTCACGTATAGGATGTAGCGCGAAAAAAAAATTGTGGATTCTTAGTTTTGGTCGTTAGGTCTGTTGGAGGTTACTGACACATTCACACTCGGTTTCAATAATTCACACAATCAGCTGTTTCTGGATACTGAATTCCTCACTGTTGTCTGCGTCTTGCACCTCTGGTCTTCTGGACTCTCCTTTCACTTCAGTTCTGATATTCAGTTCTGAACTGACGGCCTCTCAACTGCTCTCCCTTTATTCCTGCCAGGCGGATAGGATAGGAATCACCTCCTTGAAGATTTCCCTTTGTCATGGCCATGGTAACAGTCTGTTTAGAATGTCGTTACCGTGGATATGTCTCCAATAGCTCCATCAAAACCCAGTGTAACGGTGTATTTCGCGTTACTATGGGAACGCGCCCCGCGAAACTCCGCCCAGCAGATGCGCAGTTTGTGGCTTTCAGGCCATTCGTCACAGTATGCGCTGTCGCGTGACGTGTTTGTCACCCAGGCAACGATTCAGGACCGTGATAACAGGGCCGTTTTCTAGCAATGGACGCCTTCTCTGACTCAGATATTCCGGCTTTTAGGCTGCAGTCCACAGTATTTTAGTTAGTGGGGCGATGGTTGTGGAGGGGGAACACTGACGGACCGATATATTTTTTGTTAATTTCAGAAAGGAAGAAGCTAGTCCTTATGGAGAAGGACAAAGAAGAACGTACGAAGATCTTGACGAGGCACCGCTCCGAGTGCCATCGGTACTGATTTGCAGTGATATGCATTTCACACTCTCAGCTGGCCACACGTGAACTGTCATCACAATTCGAATCGTGAAGCTTCAGCCACTCAGAACTGTCCTTCACGCTCACCGATGTGAAGTGAGATTCCAGTCAACTGTACCGTACGGTTTCGTATTTCCACACGCTTCTTTCGGCTCGAATATCAGCCCACTAGAAGAGGAAACTCGCCTGCTACAGCCAATCGTGAGTGGAATGAAAAAGAAACGTAGAATCAGAGAAGTTGTCCCTAATCAAATTAGTCGAGAAGTGATGCGATGATTGAATGATTTTGCTTTCATTTAAGATCGATGTGTGAACTCCATGCACGCATGCGTACATACATACATACATAGGCAGAAACACACATACACATACGTAAGAACACGTATATCCATTATATTTCTTCACCCTAAGACTTTCCGAATACTAGCTCAGTATTAACCATAAATGGGAGTAATCAATTTTAGTTTCTAAATCAAATCACGAAAGAAAATCTGGCGGTTCTGAAAACTTCAATGAAGTCTTTACCCACCGTGACCTCCTCTGTGTTCTAGTGGTCAGAGTTCCTGGCTACAGATCCAGAGGTTCCGGGTTCAATTCCCGGCGCTACCATATTTTCTGATAAGTAGTGGGTCTGGAACGGGGTCCACTCAGCTTCGCGAGGATGACTGGGGAACTACTTCAAGAAAATAACGGCTCCGCTCTAGAAAACTGAGATTAACGACTCAGCTTCGTGAGAATGACTGGGGAACTATTTCAAGGAAATAGCGGCTCCGGTCTAGATAATCGAGATTAACGTTGAGCTCACCTCGCGACAGCCTCTGACCGCTAAATTTGGCACTAACTTCGCCGACAAGCCACGGTCGCTCGATCGGTATAGTTCGCTTGCGGACTACAGGCCACGGAGTTTGTTTCTGTTTTGTCTTTACCTACCGAAAGCCAGAAAACCGAAAGGATATTAACTGACGAATTTTACTGCAATTTCCCCACTTAAAAGTAGCTACGTAAAAATCACGGATAATTATGTTTTTATGCCATCTTGGATCATATAGAATACATGCTACAATTTCTAGGTATAGTCATGATCTGGGAATAAAACAAGCAGTGCAGTGCAGTGCAGTGCAGTAAAATCGTTAACAGAACCCAGAAGCCATACTAAGCTGTTTCGAATTCCCCATAAGAACAGATTAATGGCGAAACTCTATGCTCAGCGGTCATTCACTTACAAACGTAACAACAAAATCAGTTGCATGAAAACTAAAATAAGCTCCACAGTGATACAGTGACGAAAAACTTAGCGAAGAACTTCTGCGAGAAGTAAATCGGATAAAGCTCGTGACATTTCAGAAAATGGCTGCTCTGTCAACGTGAGCCACTCTTCACAGAGGCAGGGTCATTAAACACAGCACTCACTGCGCGCTGCTGCCATCTGTTTATTGCCTGCTTCATTCTCCTTTCCTTCTTGGCCGAAATTTTTACCCTGAAGATGGAGGCGATATATTCCTTTCAATTTCGCCAGAATACACGGCGTTACATGCCAAAAAATATAATTATTTATTAAAAATTCCATCTTCCGGGAAGTGGCGCCGTGTAGTTTTTGTGTGAACCGACGTTTCGGAAGAACGTATCACCTCCATCTTCAGGGTAGAAAAATCCACGAGAGAGGAACCAGCTTGAGCAGGTGGCTGCCGACTTGTTTTATTTTACATTCTATAAAAATATTATCTTGACAAAAGTAACTTATTTTTTAAATTCTATTGCTATACTTCAGTACCCTAAATTAAATGGCGCTGCCGTCGCACCCACCTCACAATTTCGCGTTGTCCCTATGCTATTTCTGATTTAAAGTATTTCCCTCCGTAAATTTCCACGTGCGCCCCTGTCATGGCGTGATAGATGTCTAGCCGGAAAGTGATTTCAGTCAATACACTTCTCAGTATTTCTGACGTGGCCGGTTCAACAATTGAGTTCTTTCGATGTTCTTATTCTTTGAAGATGGACAACTGCTAAGAACCTCAAACATGGCACTATAACAAAATCCAAGTCTTCAGCAGCTCTCTAACAAACTGACTGACTGACCGACTAACTCAGTCACTCACCAACTAAATCAAATCAACTCAATTGACTCAAATATGACTAAACTTACTCCTCACTAACTCTCCTGCTTATAATATCTCGTTAGGGACCCATAACATCTCGGCACGGACCGCACAGAAAACACCCTTCCTCTGTTTGTGTTTACGGGCCCTTTTCTAGTACCGGCCGTTGTCTAGTTGTTTGCGGCCGTTGCCTAGCAACGGTTCTACATGCCACAACATATTTTCTACGAAATAGTTCACGATCAGATTTCTGTTACTGCTTCTGTATTCAGAATGCCCCATAGACTAGGTAACTCTTACTACGCGATTGTACTTTGAGTTGCATAAACATCCTGATTGATATTAACGAGCACCAACCGGAATCAGTTTTGGTATTCAAGTTAATTCACTGTTTTCAAAACTCAGATTTGGTTACAAATCACAGTCTTTTTTTGTAAATTCATACACCCTACAAAAATGAAGAGGTATAGTACTTGTTACGCTAGCTGTGAATTGCAGGAAATATGTGAACTTTGTTTATCGTACATGAGTGGATCAGAATACAAGCATTTGCTTCAGATCCTGTATTTGAACGACGGATCCGCTTACGTAAGGATCATTTCATTCTATTACTTCCTTTAAGGAACAGAAAAAAGACTGGGTTCTTTTCCTGGATCCCCAGATTCTAAGGAAAGTGTTTGGAACTACACGTATATGGGAGAAAGTTGTAAGGTAATTGAGAAAATTACATAATTTTTAATTCTCGGGGAATATTATTAGGATGGTTCAACGAAAGAGCATGAGATGGACAAGGCATTTAGTGCACGTTAGACCAGAGAAATGCATATAGAGCATTGGGCGGATACCTGAATTCGATAGGAGATATTTAGGGATACATCGGAGGGTAATTTCCCAGCGTGGGGGGTGGTTTAGAATATCTCCACCGTAGCCTTGCGAGTTGTAGTAAGAGGTGAAAAGGGAACCCGGTGCCTGGGGGTATAACTGGGTCACCCTGTCACTGGGGGACATAAATACAGAGACCTGGACCTCCAGGTTGGGAGTTGGACGCAAGGCTGACGACCTTGCTCTGTAAAGAAATTACTGTTGCGAAATCCAGTTCTTTTAAGGAAGACTATTGCTCAGAAAGGGCTGTTTTACCAATGATGGTGATGATGATGATTATGATGATGGGAGGCTAATACTAAAATGAATCTTAAAGTTATATATTTTGTCCTGGATTAATTTGGTTCTGGAGAGGGGCTGCCCCGTCCTGTAGCTGATATATAATTCAAACATGTATTTGGTTCATCATAAAACATTTTCATTAATCAGACCATAAATATTTAAAGAAATTTTCCTTTATCAGTTTTAGTTAATGCCTGGCATCCAGTGTTACATACAGTTACAAGCTGCGAAAGTTTTTCCTGTATTTTGGACTAGGTCTTTATGCAAATATGACGAAAGTTTGGGAGAAAATGCCTGATGAAATACGCATTAAAAATTATTTCATGAATATTTATTTTATATATATCAACTAACACAAAACATGCTTTATAGGATATACCACTTGAACTTTCCATTGGAAACGTTAATATTTACTTATTTGTATATAATGAAAACCTCTTATACATATAATTTATAGTTCGCGTCAATATCATGTACGGAAGTAAGTTTAGTTTATATTTTTGGTAAAAATTAGTAATGGAATTTCATATGATAAATTAGATTACAATGGTACAAAGACATACACATATGTAATCTGGTTTGCATAAGTCGAACTTATATTTACGTAAATATAGACATTTTGCACGTATAAACATAAGTTGGTAACAGTAATATGACACACAAATTTACAACACTGACCCTGAATGACTTATATATTTGTTTCCCTCAGCCAGAACTGTAGTTCATTCATTCCCATATCTGATTAAATACAATCTTACTCCTAGATTGAAAACAGATGCTAGCTTGGAGTCTGCTTCATACGGAATTATTCTTCTTAACCACAATCCACTACAAACTGGTTAAACTGTTCCACCTACCAGGCTCGTCTTGAACTCACTCGTAGTTTAAATGAAAATTGTTGTAAAGCTGTTTAATGAAACAAATAAGTAGATCTGTTTTATGTATTTGCATATAGTAGAATACAAAATACTAGGACTATCCTTGTATACATTAATACACATAATTTAGGCAGTGTGTAAGTGTTCATATGCATGTGAGCCAGGATAACTCAGCAAATAAAATGACTGCCCGAGAGGTGGACGGACGGCTTGTGGGTCCACCCAGCCTCCCATCCAGTGAACAGAACTACTTGACTTTCTCCTAAAGTATTAAAACGGCCGGAACGTTAAGGTTGCCATTTACCTCCATTTAGAGTTGATGTTTTGAATGATAAGAATTTTGTGTGCATAGGCCATATGTCTTCATGACGCAGTCTTTAGGCCCAGGGACAAGTTCATTTTTACGTGTATTATGTAATACATACACCGTGTATATGTTAAGTTGAAGGGCATGAAGGCACACGCACATACGGTCAGTGCTTTTGAAATAAAGGTAATTAATTTTTTGCTCAGTTATATGAGAAGGGTGCATTGCCGAATCAAAGGGAACTACATGTTACATATTTGTTTTCGTAGTATATGTTATTTTGTGAAATGCGCAAGCAATAATGTAGGAAGAGAACGCTGTCAAAATTTGAATATAAATGTCTTGTAGTGCCTGGTATTTCCTACAAAGAACTACGTTGGATCCGTCGAGATACAGACACGTCTGTAGCCTGACCACCACGATCACTGAAACTCAAATCCGCTTATCGTATCGTGTGACATAAATTTCAGTGCTGTCTGCACTTCTATGCAGGATGTGTTAGCAAGTGTGGTGTGCTCATGTTGTGTCCAGGACACCATTCTACTTCGTGCTGATGCTTGTACCTCGCTCAAGGTTTTATTTCCGAAATATCAGTGTGATTAGTGCCACATAGGAAAATGACAGACACAATAAGAGATGATTGGTTCCTTGACGAAGCATTTCCTTACCTACGCTATGACTTATACCATAGCAATCTGTGGAACATTCTGTATGTATACAAACATGAATGACTATGTTTCTTACTAAGTTGTTTCGTATGTTTAAGTACACAAATGACAGGCCTTGGAAATATGGCCATCGGATGCATTGAGTGTCATTATTTTGCTAATTAGCGACCTGAAATTCAAGGTGCTAAATTTTTATCACCGGATAATTAGTAATTCTCATTTTTACATTTACATTAATAGCTCTATATTGATAATACTTTCGTGGATTTTTTGTTTTACTTGTCTTTACACTAGGCCCAATAACCATATATTACCTATAACTGTCCATCTGTTTCTCTTCATGTCAGACATAGACTGGCAAGATGAACAGAAGCAAAAGTGGTTTAAGTGCTTAGAGATAACCAAGTAGGTTACAATACTTCTGAATAAATTAATACAGTTTAAGTTATGATGTTGTATTCAAATTTAGTGGCCAGCTAACTTCACAAATAACTGAACGACAATAAATAAGTTCTAAAAATTTATGCTACAGATCAGTAACATAATAAATACTTTTTAAAACTTCAGAGTCACGAATGAGTCGTTTAGTTTGTCACGAGATTTGAAGTCCTGATACATGAGATACCATTCAGAGTTATGGGCATTACAAGGGATCTTCCACCACAGATGTTTTGCAAAAAGCGCTGGCTGACTTGGAATAGACCAGAAGCCCGCAAGGCTTAAGGTGCGACACTTTATATAACCCATCTGAAGCGTAGTTAGACAAGGTTTGAAGCCACACCAGTTCAAGTGGAGTGAAGTCTGTTGTTGGCGCGGGCCTGGAGCTGACTGCAACCGGCCATCAGTGGCAGCATGGAGTACAGATTACTCTCAGCGTCCTTCTTCTGTACCATGATGCGGGTCGACGACGAGCTAGAACATCCTGTATCTGCCGAACACAATACAGACGGGCGTAACCCTCAACTCAGACTTCGGGTGCTCACAAGGAGGACGAGATTGAAACCTGGTAACTTGCGCCAGTTTCATCATCGGAATTAGTATACATTCGAGCAAGGCAATAGAACTCCGATCTGGTGGACAGAATAGAAAGGACCTCATACAGTCTGGCTACTGATAAACAAACCAAACAACGTGGTCTGTAGCCGATCGAGCGACCGCCGTTTGTCGGCGAAGTTAATGCCAACTTTAGCGGATAGATGGTGTCGCGTTGTCAGCGCAAAGGATCCCCACGGTCGTTAATCTCGGTTTTCTAGACCGGAGCCACTATTTCCTTGAAAGAGCTCCTCAGTTATCCTCACGAGGCTGAGTAGACCCCGTTCCAGACCAACTACTTCTCAGAAAATTTGGTAGCGCCGGGAATCGAACCCGGGTCATCTGTATCTGTAGCCAGGAACTAACACCACTAGACCATAGAAGCGGTCCTGAGATACCGGCAGAGTCGTAGAATAACACCACAGAAAAGAGAGAAAATAATGCACGAAGTGACGGAAGATAATGACGTTGACAATATATTGAATATTTCCAAATCTGTATGTCTGAAACGGTGCAGCGACGGGCTATGGCACGGTGACAAAGGAATTAGAAATCGATTTCCCGTAAGAACGATATTTACTCGTAACTCTTCTTCACAGCGTCTATCCCGGCTTTGGGGCCCAAACAGCCTCCTGACTAAACCCCCGGGAGCGGCAGGCTCGCGAAACCGACCACTCATATGCTATCAAGGTTAAAAGTGGTGGAGCTAAACCTCTGCTCCCTTATACATCTTAACTGCGTGGTGTTTAATCAGTTAGGCACAGGGACACCTCCCATTTTTTATTTCTACAAATTTGAATTGTCCATGAATTCATAATTTTTTTGCAAGATGATGTGTTCAGGAAGGAAATTGTGTATTTCAACGACAAATATAGATTTACATATATCATTCAATTCAATAAAAAATTTTAAAAGATTGCTTTGCCTTTAATTGAAACATTCTTAAAATTTCAGGGTAACAGAACCTGAATGTCAATAATATGGACAGGACTTTTAAAATTAAATTTAACTCCATAACTCCAATAACGCAAAACAGAAAAATTCAGCTTCACAAGATCCATAAATTCGGTTTCCAGCCAAGAGAAGAAATGCGTGACCTTAAAAGAATATGCATGTCTCTGTCTGATCTTGGAGAATATCTTAATAACCAGTATCAGAACAAATTCCGAAGACACAAATTCTTTAAACGCGTTCAGGTGGATAACGCGAGTATAACCCCCCGAAACTCCTGTGAATTTCTACCAGACAGTATGGCGTCATATTTCAGAAGGTAGCAATCTTCATAGTCGAGGTTGCGAGAACATAAAATCCAAAGATTTTATCCACTCTGCTGGCATATTATCAACACTCAAGACGTTTCTGCCCACGCTGTATTTTATTATTATTGGAGGGGGTGGGTTTCCCCATGCACCGCGACCAGTGGTCTATTGTACGTCCCCCTGTGATATTCTACCAGTCTCTATATCCTACCGATACTGGTGCGTGCCATCAGTCCCGACTCAGCCAGCGAGTTCGGCCTCTACTGGCTCAGCGGTATCTAGATGCTTCCCCCATCTACCAGAGGCGTTAGAGACTACTGTTGGGTGGGAAATGTCCTTAATAATTTGGCTCAGAGGCCTCCTTTGGAGATATGAGGTTCTTTTGCGTGCCGTAAAGCTACGACACGGGACCCAAGGCTTAAAGTCCCTCCCGGAGGACTTGTTCCTTGAATTTTTCCGCCCTTAAATATTCCACGACATCCGCCGGGTTTGAACCCGCGTACCTTGAGTCATGAGGTGGGAACGTTACCCCTAGACTATGGAGGCCGCTACGCTGTATATATATAAATATATATATACAGGTACTATATATATATGAATCGCCTTTAAATAAAAGGGATACGTCATAGGTAAATATATATTTAAAGTAATATCGGTGGATTCTACAATAAAGATTTGAAGCTTTGTATTTCGATCTGCTGATTAACGAGGTGATTCAAATTTCACCCAGGCCTTGAAGCAGTGAGTTTCAGAACGATATTTTGTCGTTATATCTTAATAAGAAAGTCAGATATAACGCTCACTATATTGTTCATTTGTGGAGTATTACAAAGGCTCAAGATGAAAGACGTAAATACTAACATAGGCCCTTATAAACCGTTATTCTCTGCTGTAGAGAATGCAAGCCTATAACCGGGGCGGGGAAAGGGGAAACACAATCGTTTAATATTGCATCGTTTTCAGATATACGCTCACCTCAGATATGTTTCGGTCCCATATTCTAAATCTTTGCCGTGTTTACTCGCTTGAAGCTGAAACGAAGTTGTTTCTTAGACAAGGTTTGTCAAAGTCCCTAGACTAAAGATGGCGAGTCATCAGAACCTAATGCCACAAGTCTGCATACGTTGTGCCTAATCAAGCCTGAATCCACGCGCAATTTAATGAATCATAGATTTTATGTATTTTTTTTTGGATCAGATACAATTTTCATATTATGTATTGTTTCCATTTCCGTCTAGTTTCGAGTATAGGAATATGTGGTATGTTGTCTCCACTTCCCCATACGTCTTCAGGAAAAGGAACAGGAGCAATTTTAATATTGACTTGTCCGAATACTGAAGAATATAATTACCCACATACAGGCTATCATCGACTTTTTAAATCCAGGTTTTATATTTCATAAAATGAGATTTACGAAGTCGTTTCAAAAGAAATGAGTACCTCAAGGCGGTGAGTATTAAGATTACAGCCTATTGGGATGTGTAACTTCTTGCAGTTTGGTAGATAGCCACAAACGTTTCGGAGCATCTGCTGTCACCATATTCAGACCCTGAAGATGGTGACAGCAATTATTCCGAAACGTCTGTACCCATTTACTAAATCACGTCACGTCACGTTACGTATCCTAGAAGGCCACAGTATTGAAGGCAATGTGCAGCTTTTATCGTCTGTAAAGCAGCCACAGGAACGAAGAAACGTGTCAAAGTGTGCAGCAAACATATCATGAAGTCCAGGAGAGGGTACTCGAGCACCAGGGACGCTTGGCGGCACAACTCTGATGCAGATTCATTTCAGTCCTAAACAGTGTCTAATGATATCGAACTGCCGTAACCTGCAGTGGACTGTAGGCGAGTCACCAGTCCTTTCTGTGATTCTCGAGGCCAGCCGAACTTGAAGAGCTGTCCGCGGTATTTAGGCGTCGTGAAAGTGTAGAGTAGAGGGTTGACTGCCGAGTTGACGGGCAAAATGAACACCACTACCCATGCGTACAAATCAGCTGGAAAAGGAAAATATTTCTTCAGGAATTTTAAAAATAGACTGAGAAGACTTAGCGTGAGTGATTTGTAGTATGGAAATCAGCAATGCTGTCACAGTTATTTGTAGTTACGACAGATAAGCGGACAATAAAACCAATCCAAACACCGCCTGTAGTCACTAATATACGCGACAATATTAGTAACGACAGTATTTAAGATTTGTGCAGCACCATTTGAAAGTAGACTTACTGCATTCTGGATGATCCAGACGCCTGCGCACTCACCTGGGATGTGGACCCTGCTCAGGGCGATCAGTTTCAGTACGATGATGGGGGCCCAGCAGCCGGCGTCCGTCAAAACGATGAAGAAGAACCTAATGACAAACTCGAAGTCCCCGACGGAAGAGAGAGGAGTGGCATGGCGCGTCTTCCAGATGCTGACAAACATCCACGTGTACAGAACTGCTATGAGCACCAGTCTGTTGCGGGAAGATAAGATATTTGGAAAGGAATACCGTACCATTATATTCTTTGGGCGTTGCCTGTGTTCTAAATAAAGACGTAGGCTATACACACGTCTGGGTCTGCCTCCTTGTATATGCGGAAGAGGATGGGCTTACTTATCTAATCTGTGAGGACAGTTTGATAAAATTATTCCTTGATCGTGCCAGTTTAAGCTGCGGAGACCTTGGTTTTATCCCAGGGCAGTCCATGTGAGATTTTGTTGGATATATTGACAGTGGAATTGGTTTTCTCCTACCAATTTTCTTTCCATTGTCTCATCTATAATTCGAGTCAGGTGCGATACATCCATTTGCGGGCCGTGGCACCAAGGGACTCCACCTTACTCCACCAAAAAAATAACATAATAATATGACACCATCATTACATGAAGCTAGTCCTAATTGATGAACATAGTTCTACGTAGCGCCAACATATTCCCAAATTATATTTTTGCGTTTCTTTTTTGCTAGATCATTTACTGTATTTTTGATAGTCTTTAATTGTCTGTTGTTGAATTTATAGTATGTATAGTCTATATACTATGAGCGTACATTGTTTTTATAAACTTTGACCTAATTCCTTACGGGAACAATGTCTACAAGAGCAACATTTCACAGTAATATTCGTCAGGCCTCCAAAGCTCTTCTCCTCGCTAGTGTGCTATGAAGGTATGTTGCTTACCCAGAAAAGTTGACTCCCAGGAATATGAAAGCCGAATACTGCCAGCCCATGAAGAATGGGTCGTCAATATGCAGTGGGAAACACATGCCATTCGTGCCGTAGAACCGCGTAGTGTTCTTCCAGTACAGTACTGAAACAATTCGTAGCGTTAAAGCAACATCACTGAAACCGTTGACAGCGTTATATCAACAGCATCCAAACAGTTTGCAGCGTCAAATATACAGCGTCTCTCTATACTAGCTAGACAATTGCTCGGTTACAACGTTACTGAAGCAACGAACAGACATGCCACAATTGAACTGTTGGAGGCGTCGTTTTCTATGCGGTCCATGTCGTATCAGAAGAAAGTAGGCTAATACTTCTTCCCAGAACTTCTTATTTATGTATTGGTAGTGATGAAGGTACTCATTTCTGTTAGAGGCTGAGTCGACCCCCGGGCCATAGTGCGGCTGGAAGGATTAGGTAAATTTAAAAAATCCACCGGAATCTTCCTTGGGGATAAATGGCGGCCGGCGCGTAGGTCCAACAACTTTACCGCCATCTGTGAGCCGCAAGTATAAAGATAATGTGGGAGCCTCAACATCTCACAACCCTATGGGCCTCCATGGTCTGTTACAGGGATAGCTTTACCTTTACCTAATAATGAAGGTAACACTAAACCTTTTGTACACCTCTTGGGCTACCCAGTAATTTGACAAGATGTCTGTCCCCCACCTCAGTACAGTAACCAATAAGCTGGAAGCGGCAAAGGCTGTTACCTGGTATTGAAGCAAGGCAGAACCCCACCGTCCAGATGATTGTCAGACTGAGACTTGTTGTTCTCGTGGACATGCTCTGGTGCCCCCCGAAAGGAACGGCAATCAGCAGAAATCGCTCCATAGACAGGAACACCAGTATCAGAACTGACACCTGTGAGTTGCAAGCCACGGACGAAAAGCTTCAGTCTACAGTAACAAGACCCGACAAGAATGAATGCTGAGGCGTGACGCTGTGCAGTCTAGTAGAAGCTTACGGACATTTCGGAGGAACGCGCTCACTCTACGTCCTCGGTTGAAGAGTAAACCGACCGAAGGGAGACCTTGCGTGGATATAGGAAAGCAGAATCGCATTTCTTTCCTTTTTTTCAACATTAACTTTTCCTTCACCAAGTCTGTTCTTAAACGATGAAACTTAAGGCATTACGTTCCTCCGAAATGTCGACAAATTTATATCAGGCTATACAGGGCCACTTTCCTACGGAAGAGTAATCTTCATATTGAGACCACAAAACCCACAAGACTGAATCATGCACGGGCTATTTAACGATGCTCATTCAGATGAGATCGTATATTGAGATGGGAAGATTCTAAAAAGGAGGCGGTCGTAGCCTATTTCAGTTAAGCAACCCGAACCTGGCTACACGGACTGATAAAAATTACGAAACATCTTAGTACCTATGTTGACATTCAAATCAGATAAGTGTAGAATGTTACCACTCTCAGTGGTGGAGCGCGAATGTTTAAATTATGTTAGTCAAATTCTGAGACAGACGGAGGCCGTGAATATTCTGTAAATTGAGCATATACACTATACAATGTAGCTAAACAAATTTGAGCTTAGAAATATTGTGTTCTTGGACACTGTCCATTGCCATGTTTTTATTTTATCTTAATTGAGTTGCTGATGACAGTGGCCGCGCGGTCTCAAGCATGGACCGCTTTCGCCCGCTAGAACACTGCGATCGTGGGTTCGAATCCCACTCCAGGCATGGATGTCTCTGTACATTTATTCTATGTTTGTGTTATCCTATAGGTACGTAGCGGTCTTGCAACGGGCTGATTCTCCATCCAAGGGGCCCTATCGTCTCTGTATAGGACTAAGAAACTGAAAAAGCGGCCAAGGTCCGCAAGGGCTGTAGAGCCATTGAGAGAGTAAAAATTAATTAAGTTAAAGAAAAAGGGGAGAGGTAATATAAGCTACGAAAAATGGTTAGCGACTTTGAAGTTTGATTTTTTTATTGAATCCGTTTATGGTTCCAAAATTCGAGGCTGAGACTCACTTCTGATGACGTCATTGCGACCATACCGATGAGCGTGCATCCCCAAGATGACATCCACTTGTGAGCCTCCTTGTGATAGTTGCCTCGGAACTGACAGTCCTGGATCCCAATCACCAGTAGATAAAACGCCATTAACAAATCTGAAACTGCGGAAACCAATATTATAAGTATCATCACCATAATCATCACTGGCGAAACAGCCCTGGAACCGTGCAACAGTAGGACGTCCGTTTCTAGGCAACGGAGCGGTAAACATCCCTACGAATTGTTGGAAGACAATGTTTTCTATGGATGGATGGATGGATGAATGGATGGATAGATAGATAGATAGACGCCTCATAGCCACTAGACTGCTGATCGCCAGACTGTAAGATTTGTTGTCTGGACCCGAGTACAACTTACCCGCAAGATTCTTGATCACCAGACTGTGAACTCGATTCTCGTCTCGGGAAGAGAACCGGCCCCAGAGCACCAATCCGTTGCCGAGACATGTGACTGCAGCTACCACCCACACCGTCACCCTCAGGATTGGCTTCACCAGTAGGTGCTTCAGTGATGACACTCCTTGCGCATGCGGAATCAAACAAAATTTCGGCATATACCGCCTTTACGGTGCAAGTCTTTCTGTGAACACTTCACACTTAATTAACACATACTCTGCTTTATGAGACCCCTGGCTTCATCAGAGTGTTCTCTAGAGCCCTCTGTTGGCAGTATTCTGAGACAGTCAAATTCAGTTCAGATCCCCATACTCTATTTCCCGGAAATTCATTTCTATATCCACACACACTTATAATTAAGTTTCCCAAATAATTAGCCTCCCTAAAGGACTCCGGACATGAATGTATATAAATGTCGTTTACCCTTTGTTACTAAATGACCCCCTTATCATCATACTGAACGTTTTAAGCGAAGGACACACACCATGAAGTCACACTTTATCTAACATACCCTTGTTGTTTAGCCCCAAATATTATTTACTGTACATGTTGGCCCAGTTAAATTTGGTCATTTTTACAAATTACTTTTGGCGTACAAAACAATTGGTGAAGAAATATTAATACAGAGTCGACAAATTTTACAAAATATTTCTCTTTTTTGGAGTGGAGTTGTTGTGAATAATTAACAAACTCCGTGGCTTGTGTCCGCAAGCGAACTATACCGACCGAGCGACCGCCGCTTATCGGCGAAGTTAGTGCCAACGTTAGCGGATAGAGGGTGTCGCGTGATCAGCGCAGTGAATCCCCACAGTTTTTAATTTCGGTTTTCTAGCCCGGAGCCGCTATTTCCTTGAAACAGCGCTTCAATTATCATCACGAGGTTGAGTGGACCCCGTTCCAGACCCTCTACTTCTCAGAAAATCTGGTAGCGCCGGGAATCGAACCCGCACCTCGGGATCTGTAGGCAGTAACTCTGACCACTAGACAACAGAGGCGGTTAAATAATTAATAAAGGGTGTAGAAAAATATGTTATAATGTGCAGGTCTTTGTACATCTTCAACTGAGCAATATTAAGGCCTATGGGTTGTGTATAAAACAAAAAATATCTTTCAGAAAATGTAAGCACGAATTTAGTTTACAGGCAAAACTATTAACGAAAGACGATGGAAAGTGCAAAACGCCTGATAGCCAGATGGTTCGACGACAGAACTTACAAAGCTGTAGAAAGGGTTGCCTATAAAGCACGGCGAGTTGCAACTTTATTTCAGATCAACCATTTACCTACCTGCACAAGAAGCCTAAAGGAAGATGTAAATGTGTAACGATTTGAAGGTAGTGTCAGTGACACCACTTGAGCGTGCTGTAAAATCAGTGTAAAACTGCTGTAATCATGAGGACATTATTGCCGCCCGAAAGAGGTAATAATTGTGGTTCCAGAGCTAATATTAGTGCAGTGTAGCAGTTTTAGCACAGTAAGACACATGAAGATGGCCATTTAGGGCCGAAACATGTTGTGTCGAAAGTTATAGTGAAAGAAAAAAGGAACAAATTTTTGCATTGTTGACGGACTGTGTAGTACATAAACAGTTTTAAAAATGTCTTTATTATTTCGACATAATTTTAATTTGAAATTTCTATGTCCCCTTACATTTACTTAACCCCCCCCCCAGAAAGTTAGCTCAAGCTGTAACACTCCTGACTTGTATTTGGAAGGTTCGCGGTTCAAATCTAGGCCAGGACACAGACTATCTTCACTTAGGTATTCGTTTTTTGCTCATTCGAGGCAGATAACTGGAAAAGTACCTCAGATGAGGCCAATTTTACTTCCCTTCACATCCTTACCAATTAACTTGTCGCCCTGCCATCGGAAGCTATGCGAACTAAGCTGCTGACAGTTTCATCAAATAAATCAAACGCAAATAAACATATAAAGCATTTACTTACCATCTGTGTTCGGTCTACAGATTCTGACAGCAGGGGTATAGGTGCAGTAATGGAACTTTCCGAAATACCTGCAATATCACAGAATCAGCTAAAGGCTTATTAGAATTAAAATTTATATCCTAAGGTCTCTCGATTCAACAGAAGTCTACTTACACAAAATCTAATGCAGCGAGATGGGAGAATATTTCCACGCCTACGTTCTCTATTTCAATATGTCCGAGCTGCCTGAAAGAGAGACCACAGCGCCATTTACTTCATAATTTCCCGGCATCCTGCAGAACTAATGGAGACAGCACAGAATGGATGGCATTCGAGGACGCAACACGTCTGTATTCTGTCTGCATGTAGGAGGCTGCACAGTCTAATTCTACTGCCCATCCTCTAGATGAAAGGATCTTGGATAACATCTTTGATGACGCATATGTAATATGCTTCACTTTATAAGACACAACTTTGGATTCATTGATACTTCACGACTTTTATTTATGTCTGTAATGTAAATGTTTAGCGAGATAAATATAAAATTCTATGGAGACTATTAATATAAACTGCCATTAAAATTAACGACACTTAATTAAATGTAGATGTTCTAATAATCATACAATGGAAACATCGCCGATAAAGTTTCATCAGGTGATTTCAGAGCACTCATCTGACGTATGTAAAAATGAATGTTATCCCCTAACGTGGACGTAACTTGTATGGATCTTTCAGGGAGTGAGAAGGTCAGAAAATAAACGTATTCCAGTATCTCCCAAGGAAGGAGTTGTGTTACTTACAAGGATTTTAGATGCTTCATTTTACTGAACAGCTGTGTCGGCAGTACTCTGAGTGGGTTGTTCGTAAGGGACCTGCAAGTGAATAAAAATGAAGTGAGAAGGAATTTTTATTATTTAAGAATTTAATTTTCAGGATCAGTCTTGAAGGTTAAACTTCTTCTCGTGCTAGTAGATTGTTTTTTGTCCCACGTTGTCACATTTTTATAACTGATACTTCTATCCAACGTTTCGACTTTATACGGTCATTATCAGGTAATTATATAATTACTGCATTGTATTGCTCTTTCTAGATCACTGCCCTAAAAAGTAGCATACCAGGAGTTTATGAACACGATAAGAAGTTGTACCTTCAAGACTGCCCCTGCAAATTAAATCGTTTGCTGGTAAAACAGGATGCTGAAATACAGCATTGGTAACTGTTTTTTTTTTTCAGCGGACAGATTGGATTTTATGTTTCCGTAACTGCGAGATTAGATCAGAGTTTCAGACGCACACGAAGCCAGAGTAGTCCTCAAAATCTTGTAAATAAAAGAACTGAAAATCATTCCTCTTGTTTGCTAACGATAGTTAAGATTTTCCGCTCGTTTAGAGCAAAATTTTGGACAGGATTTGGTGAAATATGAGTCTGTATTATTACGCTCACCGAAATATTCTAATTACGTCTCAAAATTCTAAAAAAAAGCCATAAAAAGTAATTTAATTTTGACGTAGAATTATCCGAAATTCTGTAATTGACTTTGCTTGCCTGGGAAAGTTCTGTATATATGTTTCTTTAATAACGATCTGCTGTCGCCTCTTCTTCCAGGGAATGGCCGATTTATTAAAACAAGATATTCTGAGAAGTTCTAGCTCTTGTTTTCTTTTAAATGCTTAAATAGGTGTAGTGAGCTTAAGAACCAATAATTATAAAATTTAGTGACCTATTTGTGTACACAATTTTCCGTAATGTACGTATTTCGGCTACCAGGAATTTTCCTGGGGTTAAAGGGTAGCCGGCCAGCGCGTAAAGCTAAAAACCTCACCGCCATATGTGAGTACATTGTCTAGAAAATGTGGGAGCCTCGATGCAATAACGTGAACTGTCTGTGTTCGGTTCTCCCGAAGTTGTTAAAGAGAGATTCTTCATAGAGCGTTCGTCATAGAGATGTCGTTCAAAAGGATTTCAATGTGTGAGCTGTCATAATTGACTGTAATTATAAAGAAGTGCCAATAAACCAAACTATCAAATTCAAATTCATTATTATTCGTCGCGCAAACCACTAATGCGTGACAATATTTCGCGAAAATTTCATAGTGAATTCATGAAGACTAACTTAAAACAGTGCAGATTTCATGCAGTAATTCTGAGTTATCTGGAAATACTGCGTACCTTCCACCTCATGTTCTTACCGTCAGCGCTGCTGCCGTTCGTATCTAGCACGTGTCCCTCAGACCTCGCTGGAATTCTCTTGCTCTCAGGCTACAGTCACGTGCAAGGGATTCCTTCCCTGTGCGCACGTTCGCGCTGGGCTGCAGACATCACGGATGAGCGATTAAATTATCCAACCAGGTTTATCTAGTAATCCGTTATGAAATCCACACCGACGTATCTATCTGTATTGTTCATAATTTGCCAGCTAACTAACTACACGCAGTAGCGCCATTCTTGGAAAGATGAGAGTCGTCATTCGCTGCTGCTTATGGAGCCAGTGTTTATTCCCATGCTCACAAGACTGCGCCACTGTACTCTGCTCTAAACCAATTGTATCCAATGCAGGATTTGAGGTTCTCACAGCGTTGGTTACAAAGTGTTATATATTCTGGGATATAAAGGCGTGTAGGAGGTTGGAGTAAACTGCATAATGAGGAGCTTCATAACTAGTACTCTTATCCAAGTATAATTAGAATGATGAAAGTCAAGGAAGATGAGGTGGGCAGGTCATGTAGCACGAATGGGGGAGACGAGGAATGCGTATAGGATATTGGTGGGAAAACTAAGAGGAAGGAGACCACAGGGAAGACCAAGGAGTAGGGGGTGGACAATATTGGAATGGATGGGGTGGTATGGATTGGATAGATCTGGCTCAGGATGGGGACCAGTGGAGGGCTCTTGTGAACACGGTGATGAACCTTCGGGTTCCATAAAATGCTGGGAAATTCTTGAGTAGCTGCAGAATTGGCGGCTCCTCAAGAAGGGCTCAGCTTCATGTGTAAGCAAGTAAAGGGGTGTAGTCCGTTGAAAATCAGCTAACGTTTCGGGGGAACATATCGCCTCCATTTTCACAGCCGAAGAATAAGCCAAGTGAGAAACCAACACGAAGCAGGTAGCTTGTTCTTCGACCCTGAAGAAGGAGGTAACATGTTCCTCCGGAATGTCTTTTGATTTTCAGTGGACTACACGGCATTAGCCGACCACAATGGCCGCGCGGTCTAAGGCATCAAATGTTTCCGCTCGCTCGAAAGCTGAGGTCGTGGGTTAGAATCCCACTCAAGGTATGGATCTTTGTTTGAGTTTATTCTGTGTTTGTGTTAGATAGCAGATTTGCGAAGGGCTGATCTCCCACCCAAGGAGTCATACCGACTGTCTAGGATTAAGAAACCAAAGCGAAACGGAGCGTTTCACAGATGCCCTATGCTATAAGTGGGAGTAACAGGAATAGAAGAAGAAGAAGACACGGCGTTATATCCCGGAAGTTAGAACTCTTCAGTTGAATCCCGTCTACATCAGCATCTTAAGGTTTAATTTTGATTCTTTCCGTCGGCTCCTTGGTCTTCCAAGTGGCCACTACGTGTTTATATAGTCTTTCTTCAAAAGTAACTTTAATTTGCCTCTTTAACAGGTATTCTCACTCACGTCTTATATAGATATCTCTGCCTCTTTTCAATGCTTGTTCTCTGTACGATTTAATCGAACGCTTGGCGGAAATACCCGAACGTGCCGAGTATGTCGAGTAATATCTTTAGCGGTTCATTAGCGGGTTTCAGAAGACAGGTACTCTGTCACCCTCACACTGTGTAAAGTACGAGTAATATAGTTCGTAAATCTTATCACTACTAGCACATCTGAATATGATTATTTACACTATAAGAATTAAAATATCTCCGTTTCTCTATTTCTGAAGGATGCATCAGCCGACCCCAAAACTCCGTGTCCTCTTCCTCGCTACTCCCCCGATCATACATGTATATACACCCCATAACAGACAGACTGATACAGTAATGTTATTCAGAAGTCAAAACTTCTTTATGGATAAGAGAAGACGAGATGCCAGAAAATAAAGTAGTTCTAAAATAGCAATTTTTGCAATTGTGCTAAAATATTCTTCCATGTATATAAAATGTTTTCGAAGCGTCATATTTGTCAGTGTCGTTACGCAGTTTCGGGTTACCATAGCAACGATTCCAGGAGCGTCAACTCGTTGCATGAATGTAAATTACGTATTATGTCCTGGATTCGCGAGTAGTCTTTTGTTTCAGTGTATTATATATTGGTATTCTGTGAGAAATGGCAACATTTTGTTGACATTCGAAGTGTAAAAATTAAAGCTATCCCTGTAACAGGCCATGGAGGCCCATAGGGTTGTGAGACGTCGAGGGTCCCACATTTTCTGGACAATTGGCTCACAGATGGTGGTGAGGTTGTCAGCCTTATGCGCCGGGAGTCATTTACCCCCAGGAAGATCTCTGGTACTCATTTCTGTTAGAGGCTGAGTCGACCCCACAGACATAGTTCGCCTGGAAGAATTAGATAAATTTAAAAATCCATTGACCTCATCGGGAATCAACCCGAGTCCACCAGGCTTGTACTAGCATAGTGCCTCAACTAAGTACGCTACCGCGTGCCCCGACATTCGAACTGTAATATGCTATATAAAGGAGACGGTATATAGTTTATTCTTTGTTCGTGTTATTCGTGGGAGATTGTGTTATACGCCGGCCTCGACACGTGTAGGACTGCAAACGGAATACGGGAGAAATGAGAGGAAGTCCATAGTGCGAAAGCGTATGTAACAAATGACGAGGATTCCCAACGGGCATTACACTTACAAAACACTTAACTATGGACGTTGGAACGAGAGTGGTCAGGAAACACAGGCGTGTTGCAGACAGAAGCAACGCGTGCTGTCACTCGGACATGAGCGTTATACTCACAGTTTCATGACGGCTGTCAAGTTGTGGAACACCGTAGGGTCCAGCGTCTGAAGTTGATTGTTGGCCATGTCCCTAGCAACAGTAGAGTACATTGAAAGTATTGTCACTGATATAAATACGCTACGTATGGACGCTGAGCTGAGCTGAGCTGAGCTGAGCTGAAAGTTAGGCAGTTTACATCCAGGGAAGCTTTTAGTTGTTAATACAATAAGGTGTATGGGGTTGAGCAGGTGTTTACCGTGAGAAATAGGGTATGAACCTTGTTGGTTTGACAGAATATTGCATGTTATTGTTATTATTATTAGTGACACTACAACCATTTGTGGGTCTCGGCCTTCTCTAAACACTTTCTCCAGCCATCCCGTTCTTGTGCCTTTGTTTTCCAGTTAACCAGACCCAAGTTCCTCAAATCCTTCACCACACCATTCATCCTTCTCGTTCTTGGTCTACCTTTCTTCTTTTTCCCTTCGGGTTTTACAAGCATTATTCTTTTTATAATTCTTTCATTCTCTCCTTATAACATGTCCTGCCTATTTCGATCTGTTTATTTTAATTCTTTTAATAATATCAACATCATTAAATAAATTTTACAGTTCCTTATTGTAACATCCTCGCCAGACCCCATCAAAATGTACTGCTCCACAGATTCGTCTTGAAATCTTTCTCTCGAAACGTGCAAGAAGTGCTTCATGAGCTTTGTCTGTTGCTACTAAATCGTAAATAAACACAAGCTGCGCTTGATGATTATGATGTTTGTTATATTCGTGGAATATTGACATATAAACTCCATGGCCTGTAGTCCGCAAACGAACTTTACCGACCGAGCGACTGCCGCTTGTCAGCAATTTAGTGCCAACTTTTGCGGATAGAGGGTCTCACGTGGTCAGCGCAACGGATCCCAAAGGCCGTTAATCTCGGTTTTCTAGACCGGAGCCCCTATTTCCTTGAAATAGCTTCTCAGTTATCCTCACGAGGCTGAGTCGATCCCGTTCCAGACTCACTACTTCTCAGAAAATCTGGTGGTGTCGGGAATTGAAGCTGGGATCACTGGATCTGTGACCAGGAACTCTGAGCACTGAACCACAGAGGCGGTTATATTGACATATTCGGAGCGAAAAATCATCTACCGACTTTTAGAAGTATGAATTTTTATGCGGAAAAAGACTTTGTGAACATGACACGTTAAAAGGCCTGTGGATCTGACGAAGATACTGACAGACTGTCGTTTTATCGTCATTTCCAAATATATTGAAGTAAATAGAGCACCTTCAGCTTCCAACACCGTGATCCAATGTTGCTTCATGAAAAGCGACATTGTAACTTTCGGAGTTCGTAGCTTATTTAAAGACGCGGTTACTAACCCAGATTATATACGCGTCGAATAATTTGACGCGGGCTGCAAAAAACTTAGCGTGTGCTCTATTGAGCTATAAAGCGTGGAAATTAGCGATGGCGCTTTTATTAAGTGTAATTACGAGTTTTGTGTTAAAGTGGTCAATAAGTACAATATCCAATCCAAAACCCCGTCGAGAGTCACTCATACACGTGGCAATGTGTTAGTGTTGTCCTGTGTAGGTAGCGGCCTTGCGACAGGGCTGATCCCCTGTCCAAGGAGCCCTACCAACTGTCTAAAGGATCCGTAGTCCCAGGTTAATTCTGGTGGGAAACAGGCCAGAGGGAAAGGAAGAAGAAGAAGATATCGTGGCCTTGCTTATTGTACTATCTCGATGTGTGCCAGGAGGGACTGAGGAAACCACGAAAACCCTCAGAATAATCAGTGTTCCAGCCAAGAGTAGACTCGGGCACTTATCAGATAGAAGTCAGAAGCAGTGCTTCTTTATCTAACTTGTCCCTTGCCTTGAGAACGTTTACGGACATTCCTCTATTGTTATAGAAACGACCCATATATAATAATATTATTTAAATCTGTTCTGACCTGTAAACACAATTTGAGTTCTGGACTTGTATTAAATAAAGAATAAAATTTTTGGTGAGAAAAATTAGAAACAATTGACACCGAAGAAATCCAGTGCAAAAATACTGCACAAAAGTAAACAAAAACAGAAACGCGTACTTCAACGAAAGTCCAGTTTGGGCTTCATGTAAGCATAGAAAATACAGTGGACTGATATGGAACAAAATTAAATTCGCCCGGCTTCATTGTTGAATTATCGTACCAAGTTTGAGAGGAATCTGTTCATTAGTTTCTAAAATGAGAAAGCAAACGTGAGGACAAAAATTGTATCCCAGTTATAAGCATATTTTATACATTGAATTCAAATAGCGCACAACAAATGACGTCTAACTCACATAAATTCAATTATACTTACAATTCTTGGAGGTTGTGCAGATTTCCAAAGGCGTTAGGGTGGATGTGCCGGAGACTGTTCTTATTGAGGTCTCTGAAAAGAAACGTTATTCAGTTAACGTTGCTTCTGACAGGCGACTGGAATTTATACTAAAATCGTGGAACGCAAATTAACGTTAGAAGGAGAACACTCCTTTTTATTTCAAAATAAAAAATAAATTTTAAGGTATTAAAATTACGTGATTGAATATGTAAAAGTGAAAAAGTAAAAGTAAGGCTATCCCTGTACCAGGCCGTGAAGGCCCATAGGGTTGTGAGACGTTGAGGGTCCCACATTATCTAGACAATCGGCTTAACGATGGCAGTTAGGTTGTCAGACTTAAGAGCCGGCCACGCTTTACTCCCCAGGAAAATTATTTAATTAATTCCTGGTGCTCATTTCTGTTAGAGGCTGAGTAAACCCCAGGGCCTAGTGCGGCAGGAAGGATTAAGTCAACTGAAAAAATCCAATGACCTCATCGGGACTTGAACCCGCGACCTTCCGGCTTGTAGCATAGTGAAATTTTCGAACAAAATTGCATGTATTAAATCCTCTTGCCATTAAATTAAAATTGAATGCTTTTTTTCGATAAACGCATTCATACTACATTTCTCAGGATTTTATTTGCGTAAGTTTTACAATGGTGGAATAATCCGTGAATAATGAAATTAAGGCAATGCGGAAAGTAGGGGCTGTAATCTATTTTGAAATACTATTCCAGAATTTTTCCTGAAGAAACTAAAGAAAATCAGCAAAAAATAATCAGAATAGCAGATTTCGGAAAGAGATCAGAATACAAGACCTCCTAGATTCGAAGGATTTAACCACTCCAACATAACGTTCGATGAAATTTATAAAATTTGTGATTTTTTTTTTCGGAAATTAATCAGTCCGAAAGATGTGCCTCAGAACAGCTGCGTTTTTTAACGAATATTTGAAATGACTAAATTAAAACCTTTTCCCGAAGTCTATCACTGCGGGACATAAATATCCAAATAGGCCTATAGTACACTATCGCAGCGTCCCGGAAATTTCTAGAAGAAATTTGTTCTTATGTTCTTAAGATATAAATAAGGTAATAAGAAAATGTAAGTTTTGTTACTGGATACAATTGCTTAATTCTTTATTACAAGCAGAAGTTCATTAATATTTATAGGTACTCTCCGATCATACGGTGAAATGGTCGAAACAACTGTTCAGATTTCCTTCCTTAAAAATGAACCCACATCAATCAAAATTTTTGTAATCTATTACTTCAACTGGATCTACGTTACATATTCTCTAAAGTTATAGTCTGAGGTCTTTTGGCAAAATTATGATGAAGAGATTAGGTAGCTGTTAAGTATCATACTTCGACACTCAAGCTTTCACAGGAACCGTGAACCCATTCACCTGATAAAGCTTTCAATCTCCTGGACCCAAAATTCTTAGGTCTGCAAGGTCGTAAAATAGTTACGATGATCCAATACACAACTACGAGGATTTAGAATATAAACCATTTATGTCTAATGTCTTAATTTGTGATACAAAAAATAAAATTTCTTACAGAGTTTGGAGTGCTCTCAGATTCGCAAATGTATTTTCCCCAATTTCTTCAATTGCGTTTTCGTCAAGGATTCTGAAAATAAAATTGCGCTTTATTATTGATCTCCTACAACATATATATAAAATAAATAAGGACCTAGGCAGAACAGCCTAAATATCGAATTATATTTCTTGATAAAAGGAATAAAAACTGTCAATGTATTATTTTTTTATTGCTAGTGGGGTGGGACTAAGTCCCTTGTACTGCGGCCATTTCTGGCCTGTTGTACCAGCCCCAGATGATAGGTGAGGGTGATTGTGGAGCAATTGGTGGAATGAAGATTGGCAGCGGAAACCGAAATACTCGGAGAAAACCTGCCCCAGCGCCACTTTGTCCACCACAAATCCCACTTGACCAGACCCGGGATCGAACCTGGGCCGCTGCGGTAGGAAGCCAGCGACTAACCGCTTGAGCTATGGCGCGTCCTTACTGTCAATGTAAGGATTAATTGCAAAAAAAGTGCTTGCCAGTATAATTCTTTTGAAAATGTTTCTAGGGTTATCAGATCAATGAAGACCGGATGATCAAAGTATGTACCACACATGTTGGAGGTGATAATGCTTACAAAATTTTTGTTGGAAAATCTCAAGAGAACAGAAACTACTTACAGATACTAATCAAATACGGGAGGTCCACATTACTTACTTACTTACTTATGGAGCCGAGCCCCTCTTGAGGAGAAGCCAAATCTGCAGCTACTCAAGAATTTCCCAGCATTTTATGGAACCCAAAGGTTTATTACCGTATTCACAAGAGCCCTACACTGGTCCCTATCCTGAACCTGATGAATCCAATCCATACCATCCCATCCTATCTCTCTAAGATCCGTGTTAATATTGTCGACCCACCTACGTCTTGGTCTTCCCAGTGGTCTCTTTCCTTCTGGCTTTCCCACCAATATCCTATATGCATTCCTCTTCTTCCACATTCGTGCTACATGCCCTATCCACCTCATTCTCCTTGACTTGATCATTCTAATTATATTTGGAGAAGAGTACAAGTTATGAAGCTCCTCATTATGCAGTTTTCTCCAAACTCCTTTCACTTCATCCCTTCAGGATCACATTAAGATGTAATTTAAATAGGGTGTAAACTGGATTTATCTCGCTCAGGATAAGGCCCTGTGGCCTGCACTTATGGACATGGAAATGACCTTTCATATTTCATAAAAGATGGGAAATTTCTTGATTAAATCAGCGATTAGTAGTTTTCTGAAGAAGGAACCACCTCGACGGAATTAGATGTAGTGACTCACCGTAATGTTTTCACCACGTGACCATGCACAAACTTTGTTGACTTACAATTGTTTGAGCCGAGGAAGTTCCGGAAAAGTCAATCCGTCCAGCGTCAGACAGTTTCTCGTTATGTCACTGAAAATGCAAGGAACAGATTCATATGCAGGGCAAAAAGAAAATAAAAATACAATAGTTAATGAATGGTGTATATCACAAATTAATATTGCAGATATATTTCCACACATTTCTGTAATGAGACCGTGATATGAAATGCATTTTGTGCTCTAACACATTTGTGCGCAAGTTCCATGTATATTAAGATGAACCTAATTCGTCACAGGCTTGCCAACTTCTGCCAGGTCAAAAATATCAACTTAGAGAACGTTGGTTAGTAAAGATAAAATTGATCTCTGTTAATTATTTAATAAGTTACTATTCCCTGAAAGTATAAGGTGAGTGCAGTTATGGCTCCATTTACTTACACGTCTTCATGGCGCGATGCTTAAGCATAGGACTACTTTGCCTTTACAATGGTTACTAAGTTATTAAGATTTAAACGTGTATGTTGATACACAAGTACAAATGTACAGAACTATTAGGCTTATTTTGCCGGTCACGGTACCCAAGCGGTATGTACTGTCTTCGCTCGCTTGGAAACCGGGACCGTGGGTTCGAATCCCACTCAGTGCATGGATGTTTAGTTTGTGTGTGTGCGTTTTTATGTGTTTGTGTACAGGTAGAGGCCTTGCGACGAGCTGATCACCCGCCCAAGGAGTCCTACCGTATGTGTAAGATCAAGAAGAACCGAAGTGAACGGAGAAGTTCATCGAGGTAGGCCTAGGCCCACTGGGGCTGTAGTGCCAAGGGGGGGGGGATTAGGCTTATTTTGGTCTCTATCCATCGTCTGTTAAATAAAAGACAAAAAACCCACAACGTTTCGGAGACTGGATCTGTCTCCGTCCTCAGGTGGATGGGACAGATTAGACCTACTCAGTTGGGCCGGTTAGAAAGAGCTAGTCTCAATCACTCTTTCTAACGGGGCCCAACTGTGTAGGTCTATCCTGCCCCATCCACTTGAGGACGGAGACAGATCCAGTCTCCGAAACGTTGTGGTTTTCTTGTTTTATATACACCAGACGTTGGAAAGAGCCCAAAATAAGCCTTATAGTTCTGTGTAGCTTACACCATCGTCAGAATCCTTTCAAGTACAAATGTATTAACAAATTAGTTTTCGAAATGTTTGTTGTAGATTGACGTAACTAAACAGGCCTAGACACATTTCTCCTACATTTCTTCCGACTGTATTGTGTTTCCGCGTTTCGTCTGCGGATTGTATAACATGGAGCTTGAAGTTTTAAGCCTCAGAGTTTCTATTACCCCCTGGAGAGTTTACATCTCTTTGTCGCGGTTGTAGGCTCGTGGGCCAGCCAGCTGCGCCGTGAAGCAATGCTTTTCCACTTACGGAAGTAAAAAGTAAAGCTGTCCCAGTATTATTTGGCGAACAGCACAATTTATACAGCTACTTATTACGTAATTTTCTCGTCCTTCTTTTACTTTATGTCCATTAGCTCCAACTATTTTTCTCAGGAGTCTATTTTCAAACATACTAGTCTATGCTAAAAAGGTGAAGTTGCTTCTGTGCTTAATTAATTAAGCACTATGGTATAAAGACATACAGGGGAGTGGAAGTATAGCTCCACCATTCTTGACTTGACATTAGTTAGAGGTGAATGGTCAGCTTCACGTTTCGGCCACTTTACCTCCGGATAAATTGCTCTCGGCACGCATCCTGTAGGTGGACCGAGAGCCTGTCTGAACGCTGTGGAGGATAGAAGAATGTTGTCCCTGCCGGGAATCGAAACCTGGTCGACCAGCCGTAGCCCGACACTACACCGACTGAGCTATCCCGACTCCTAAATCAATGTTAGCACAGCTTTATTTTGCTAAGGTAAACGTAAAAGTAAAATTTGTTCCTGTGCTTAACTAATTAAGCACTACGGCATGACGGCGTAGGGGGAGAGGATGTATAGATCCACATTTTCTAGAGATTATTTAGATTATTTAGAGATGAGTGTCAGCTTCACGTTCCTGCCACTTTACCCCCGGGGATAGAGCCCCCGGTAGACATTGGATAGGAGGCCGGGGGGGGCAAGAGCAGGTCTGGACGACATGGAGAAGAAAAATCTTTGACTCTACCGGGACTCGAACTCCGACCACTCCGTCGTCCAACCCGTAGCCAGTCGTTATACCGACCGAGCTATCCCGCGGCTCCCTATAACATGCATATATTCTAAATCAAGTTGCATCTTCGTGTTTGTGTGCACTGTCACTTGTACATCTGGAGCTTGCTAACCTCCAATGAAACTTCCAGACCTGTAAGTCTTGATTTTGTGCTGCTCGTACATTATAAATTATTGAATGCCTTAAACCTTCTCCTCGTGATCATTTCTGGGTTAGTCTGTGTACTGCCGCAAGCCTGCACGTGGTAGCGTAGTTGGTTGAAGCACTATGCTACAAGCCGGAAGGTCGCGGGTTTGATTCTCGTTGAGGTCACTAGAATTTTCGATTGACCTAATCCTTCCAGCCGCACTATGGACCTGGGGTCGACTCAGCCTCTAACAGAAATGAGTACCAGGAATCTTGCTGGAGGTAAAGTGCGGCCGGCGCTTAAGGCTGACAACCTCACCGCCATTTGTGAGCCGATTGTGTAGAAAATGTGGCAGCCTCGACGCCTCACAACCCATGACCTATTAAAGGAATAGCTTTACCTTTTCTTTACCAAATAATGTTACGCTTAACAAACCAATGAGAAGGAAACATGGGGAGGATGTGAGAGACATGACAGAAAGATTCTAACCTAGTACTTCTGGAAAATAAGGCAGAAATACTAATCATTCAGCCTAAACCTTTGGCATGTACGTGTTAAATGTACGTATACTGGAAAATGTAAGCATGTTGGAAAGTTAGAAGGGACGGGAACAGATGTAGGAAGGCACACTGTTGCGCCGTAAGAGAGAGACTTGGTTAAAAGTATAACTTGTAGCGGACAGTCATGGTGTAATTCTGTAGAGATCTCGACGCAGCTCAGGCACGCTACAGACATTAGATGAGACGGTCTCATGAGTCTAAGCAGTAAAGTGAAGTATTATCAACTTAATTCATGTAATTCCGTGCCGTAACTATCCTCGGATACTGAACTACAGTAAAAAGACGATACAAGGGGACAGAGAGCAGACGGTTTACTTTGATTGAAATGTCTACACTGATTTATTTGAAAGCTGCGACTGCCTTCCCAATCAACATATCTGTGAATCAAGTAGTGGCGCAATACACACTAGCAGACAACATTCGAGTTCCCCGCAACAGACATGGCAACTACTATTTCCACACAGAGTTCGTCTTTTGAAGTCCAACGTAACGTACATCTGATAATTTGGAAACAAGCTTCTGTGACGATTAAACTTATTCATTGGAAGTATGAATATGGTAAAGCTATCCCTGTAACAGGTTGTGGAGGCCCATAGGGTTGTGAGACGTCGAGGCTCTCACATTTTCTAGGCAATCGATTCGCAGATGGTGGTGAGATTATCAGGCTTAGGCGCTGGTTGTCTTTTACCCCCAAGGAAAATTCCTGGTACTCATTTCTGTTAGAGGCTGTGTCGACTCCAGGGTCATAGTGCGATTGGAAGGATCGGGTCAATTGAAAAATATAATGACCCCATCGGGAAACGAACCCGCTAACATTCGGTATAGTTAAGGACGATAACATCGGTATGAGTACTTTGATATCCGTCACAGTTTTCGTTTCATGCAACTGTGAAGTTTTCTCACGAAAGTTTCAGTTAAAAAAAAAAGATGAAATTGAGAGGATTGCAAAAAAAAAGTAATAATACATATTTCAAGGTACTATAATGGTATTCGCCTAGGAAAACGAGGTAAAGTTTAAAGGTGTAATTGTCTTTGTGCTTAACTAATTAAGCACTACACCATGAAGACCTATGGGGGAGTAGATATATAGATTCCCGTATTCCTGACCTCGGTACTAGTTGGAAGTGAGTGGTCAGCTTCACGCCTCGGGGTACCCATTGGATAGGAGGCTGGGTGGGCCCCAAAACCTGTCTGGAAGGCGTGGAAAGAGAAAAATCTTGCCAAAATTGAGACTCGAACTCTGACCCCTCCGCCGTCCATCCAGTAGCCAGTCGCTACACTGACTGCTCTATCCCGGCTCAGTAGAAAACCGCACGGAAAACCATAAATGCAAACTCAGTCATTATAGTCAGGATTTCAGTAGTGACAAATTGCCTGCTGAATACAAATAAACGTTACATAACGTTCCCTAGTTCGTAATATTTCCATTTCAGAAATCATTCTTTCAGCTGGTCTGTACCGAATAAACAGTCGCGAAAGAATGGTCTTCCACTTTGGGTTTTGGGCTGGGAAATATTCTTCGCCGTAAAATCTAGCTTCTTCAAAAATGTTCAAAATGGACCAATTATTTGGGGATCAGGGAAGGGCTCAGTACCGGGTTCTTTTGAATACGGTAATGATCATTTAAGTTTCGTAAAATTAAGGGAATTTCTTGACTAGCAGAGTGACTCTCAGCTTCCCCCATACACCTTCATGGCGTAGCGCTTAATTAGTTAAGAATAGGGATACATTTTTACGTCTAACATTTACAATAATGAAACACTAATTCGTTCACTTGCGGGTCGAAAAATTAATCACGTTTATCAGAGTCTCTGAGTCTTACATTACAATATACTTATGTGATGTACCGATAGAGACAGTGGATTAATACTTACAGCCAAGTAAGACTGGAGTCCTTGAGAGCGTCAAGGTCAATGTGAACGATGTGATTGTCCTGCAGAACCAGCCACGAGAGGTGGGTGAGGTCCTTAAGCGTCCCGGCCCGAAGTTCCGTCAGTTTATTATTTGTTAAGAAGCTGGAAACAAATTCTCCTTAATTTATCTCGTTCACTCTTGCTCAGCATGGGTTCATGTGATGGGTTATCGTGACATCGGTTTGGAACTTTTAGTCTCCGCAAAAGCTGAAACGGAATTCTGCTACTTCGTGTTACTTTGGTAAGTAGTCCACCTTAATACACGTATGTCAACTTTTTGTGAAGATCAGTAGAAAATGGAATTTAAGTAAGGTCTGTTTATTTTAGAGTGAATTTAGCATGGAAGTCACATGAGAAAAAAATAGATAGTTGAGGAGTTCTGTCTTCCTGGGATATAACGATGTGTGGTCCGCTGAAAGTCAACCGACGTTTCGGAGGGATATGCCATCGCCAGTATCGATGAATAAGTCAAGAAAAATAGGCGCGATTCAAGTAGTAGGGACCGCTGAATTGTTGAGTACTTTTATTTAATTATTCTGTTTCTTGACGATGAATATGGCGACAGGCCGATGGGGAAACCAGCTGATCACAGCATTGTGTCACAAACTAAAGATTTGTGGCGAAAGCCAGACGAATTCCATCATGGGATAGTTGCTCAAAACGGAAAAGGAATATGGAAAGTTGCATCATGTTTGTTATTGGCTCACGTCTGTTGTGACCATATTCGTGTAAGAATAATATCTATGAAAAGTACTTACAGGCGACTGAGTATGCGCTGTCCTTCGAAGACACCATCAGGAAGTTCTTCTATGTCGTTCCAACCCAAATGACTGCAAGTAACAGACGACGCGATAAGTCATATTATATGAACCAGTAACTTGTTTAACTTAATTATACGTACACTGGGGGCAGAGTCCCAAAGAAGACGTTAGAAGCTCATCTAGATAAGTGTTCCCTGCTGTTATGGAAGTCGAAGTTAATTATCATCTTCACAAGGGCACACTAGACCCTATCGTCAGCGAGATGAATCCACCACACACCATCATATTCTGTCCCTGTAACATCCTCCTCTGTAGTGTCTTACAATCTTCATCTAGGTCCCCGAAGAGGTTTTTCCCTTCAGGATTTCCAAACAAGGTGATGTCTGCATTTCTCATATCTCCTATTTGTGTTTCGCGCACTACACATCTGATTCCTCCTTGATTTTGGTCGATTCAACGACAACGGAGTTGTAAACACGCTCTTTAACAAAAGAGGACGGTGTTTTCTGTGGGTAGGCCCGAGGCTATATAACAAGGATCTCACACAGCTACAATTAGAATTGGGTCCAGTAATGGAGATGGCAGTCGGAGGTGATTAGACTGAGAAAAGAAGACTTCATGTGTGATGTGAAGTTACAGTGAGACTGTTATAAACCCGTTGCCAGGATATGACTAGTGAAGACTGAGAATCCTAGTGCGTGTGTAACAACCAATTTAGAAGTGTGTAGAATAGCGATAGCGCTGTAATTGTTTGTAGTCCTGAGTTGTGTGAATGTATAAAGTGTAAATACACCCAAACAGCCAACCCAAAACCCCGTCTTATAAGTCACACACACCCCTGCAAATGACAATATTTTGCGAAGAATACAAATTATGAGCTCCTCATTATGAATTTTCTCCGTCGTGGGTCCAAATATTCGCCTCAGTACCCTGTTCTCTCAAACATTTGCATCGTTTTCCTTTCATTGGAGTGAAAGATCAAGTTCTAAACACACACTGGATTTTATTATTGTCGAACAGAAGCAGTCCTTCTACACAGTCGTAAAGCGTGAGTCTGAGGGTTATGACATAATATTGACACCAATTGTTACTGTTTTATTGCAAATCAAAATAGTAATCTGTGATTTATTACGTGTATCTTATTTGAAGAATATTGTTTCACTTATAATAACACACTAAAACACTTTCAGTGAAATAATGCTGTTAGGAATGTGAATTTTAGAATTATAACCAGATTTAATTTATTTATAAACAATCCTTGCGAAACGTATCACGTACATGACATGATTATTACTAAGACAACAGTTGTTCGTATTAAACTAATTATTGTTACTTACATGAGTTCCAAATTGGTGTACCTTTTGAATGAATCACGGGACAGTTTAATGGAGTTGTTCACCAAAATCCTGAAAAGGTAAGAATAAATGGATTAGGTCGTGTTCCCCCCATCCGTCTGCATGCCATGTCCATGGAATTACTGAAGGGATTTCGATGAAATTTAATACTAAATGTCTACTCCGAATTTTATCGGGAGGGTTTCGTTGTGGTCCGCATTGGTTTAACACAAAACCTACTGTACATTGAGCTCAGCTCGAATTTAGCGATTTCATCAGGAACACTTAGAATTTCATGAAACAAAGTCAGTTTTAAGAAGCTGATATTTATCTAGCTGGCCAAGAATTTCTCCGCCTTTCATGGAACTCGAAAATTCAGTACCGTGATCTTAACGACCCATAACCGCACCTTGCTCTGCGCCATTTTGATTCAGTCCATAGCCCCATAACCTATTTGTCTAAGATCCGTTTTAATATTATCCTCCCGTCCACGCCTAGATCTCATATATGTCTCTTCTCTTCAGGCCTATGTTAAATGAAGCCTAAATCGAACTTCATCGGTGTTGTGAAAAGGGTTCTAATTTCATTGAGTAGAGTCCGTCTTGAACATCTGATAGTTACATAGATGACCACGAATTTCTCCGCATTTTGCAGAACCCGAAGTTTCAGAATAATGTTCCCAAGAACCTACTGCTGAACCCTACTCTGAGCCAGTTGCATTTAGTCCACAGCCTCACAACATTTATCTTCAAGATCGCTTTTAATATTATCCTCCAAAGTACTCCAGGGCCTCCCATGAGGTTTCCTACCTTCAGACTTTCCATCAAAATCTGTAACCATTCTCCTTCTTCCTTACGCCTGCTGCATGTCCCAAGCACCGAAAAAATAATTCGTATCGCATATGTTACGAATGTAAAGAAAATAATAAGATATCTGACTCTGCCGGGCATTATCTTTGTGCGACTATTTTTTTTATTATTCTTTAGTGGGGTAAGACCGAGTACTTTGTCCACCTCAAATCCCACATTACATGACCCGGGCTCGAAGCCGGGCCGCCGCAGTGGGAAGCCAACGAGTAACTGCATGAGTTACAACGCGTCCCTTTGTACGACTAGCTTTGGACCAAGGTTTCTTATGCGCAGTAAATAAACAATAAAGTCAATGAGATGTGCATTCATGAAGTGTGTACACTTTTATTTTTCTTTAAACCACAAAGGATTATGCTTTTTAGACCTACTCACAAGCGGGTCACGTGGTCACTGATGTCCTGCGGAACCTCCGTGAGTCCAAGGTGCCTGCAGAACACCCGGGTCTTGTCCCTGCATCTGCAGTCATTCGGGATGTGGTCCAGTTCTTGTAACGGCAAATGTAACATTTTTAGTAGCATGTAAACAGGGAGTTGTGGGGACAATTTTATGACACATTTTCTTTTAAGTAATTCAGTCTTTGTGGTGGGGCTAATATGAACTACGAATATGCATCAATAATTACAAGATTTAGCGATCCATTTTAGGGCATGGGTGTGCCGATGTTTATTATCAATTTCCGTATAGAATTTCATTAGTGTCACCACCAAATCGCAAGCTGAACATAGGATAGTACCTCAAATTAGGTAATTAGGTCAATACAGCTTCCTTTCATCCAATTATACATCTAATTATGCATGGCTCTGCAGTCCTTTTGTTGGACCTTGGCCGCTTCTTCAGTTTCTTAATCCTATACACAGACGGTAGGACTCCTCCGACAGGGGATCAGCCCGTCGCAAGGCCGCTACAAACATACAAACATCCATTCCTTGAGTGGGATTCGAACCCACGATCCCAGAGTTCGAGAGAGCGAAGACAATTCATGCCTTAGACCGCGCTGTCACTGTGATCAGCAATTAATTATACATCTATTTATTTATCTATCTATGGCTCTACAGCCCTTTGTTGGACTTTGGCAGCTTTTTCAATTTCTTGATCTTTTACTCAGTCGGTATAACCCCTTGGACGAGGGATCAGCCTGTTGCAAGTCCGCTACCTACACACAGAACAGCACAAACACAGAATAAACGCACACAAACAGCCATGCCTCAAGTGGGATTCGAACCCACGATCCAAGTGTTCAAGTGAACGAAGAGAATTCATGTGGCCACTGTGACCAGCAATTAATTATACATAGCCGTCATAAAATTCGACGCCATGTAGTCTAAGTTACTGACAGCGTCGTTAAACAAGTCGTAATCAATTAAGTAAACTCAAAAACTTAAGGAATATAGATGTTCAGGAATGTTATAAAATATTAAGAAGTACTACGAACTAGCAGGGAGAACTAGAAAAATGGACGCATATTTTTAAACGAGACATACCACACGCTCGCATGATTTATTATGAATCAGTGAACATTTCTTGAGCATTATTCGCTACTGCACTCTATCTGTGTGTTTGTGTGTGTGTGTTTAACAAACCATCTGCTTAAAGTCCACTGCTAAGCTGATCCGTGCCAATACGTACTGTCGCAACATACTCACTGCATTCCTCCTGGCGCTGTTGTGCCTTCCTCTGCAGAACTACTTCTTGGATGAAGGCGTTTCCGTGAGTATCCGCTGTAAACAAACGCATCATATATGACAGAATAGTGCCTGTGGTTCGTGAGAATGATTGATTCTGCTATGCTGGACATCGTCAATTGTCTGAAATGTGGACAATGCGCACGATATTTCTAGAGCGGACTGTATTTCCAGATTCAGGTTATCAGTACAATTACACACCTTGAATATATTACCATAGCTGAAAAAATATGGCTTACTATTTCACAGATAGGGACGTTTGTCGTTTTAATTTGATTTTAGTGGT
>NW_019719375.1:262178-308674 GCF_002891405.2 Cryptotermes secundus | reverse complement strand
ATATCAGAAATGAATATGTTTAGATATTCTAGTAAAAATAGAGATCTGTTAGTTATTGTCTGTATTGTATACTGTGGGACAGATAACAGTGTGGATCCTGCAAATCTCTAATATCGATTCATCGGTTCGGGAATAAGAAAAGTTACGAACCACTGGCGGAAGAGACAGTCTCACCATACAAACAATTCCCGTCACAGAGTCTTCAAATCGCGTATTCATGTCACAAACCTCATTCCATCAAAATATGGTCCGTTTACGATGTGGTTTCTCTCGTAAAATATGGGGGGTTATTTCTGATTTCGACTGCGCTTCCGGGTCGTTTCCCCCTCGAGATTTCAGTCATTATATCGTAACATTGCTGCCTGACTTGTATCACTGATGCCCTTATTGAACAAAATACGATGGTCCGTTTACGATGTGGTTTCTCTCGTAAAATATGGGGGGTTATTTCTGATTTCGACTGCGCTTCCGGGTCGTTTACCCCTCGAGATTTCAGTCATTATATCGTAACATCGCTGCCTGACTTGCATCACTGATGCCCTTATTGAACAAAATACGTCATATCATCCTATGAAAATCTGTTTCATGATCTCAGACCTGAAGCGTTATGATATAGACACTAACATTTATTATGGCAGTAAAACGTATTATTGAGATAACATAGGAGATTAAGTACATAACCAAATAAAGAGTATACTCATTTCCATTTTCACACGAGATATCTCGTTTAGAAATATTACACCTCCTGGTTTGTTTATTTGATGTTTAGGAATGTTAGTGCAAGAAAACTCTTCAGCCGCATCTAATCTGGTAAAATTATTCTGTCCTTTCTCATTCATGCAAATAATGTTGTTGCCATGGAAATTCTGCATCTACTGTGCAATACAGACAGAAACAGCAGGGGGAAGGGGGTTAAAAGGAAACCACGTTTAGTATCATTTCCAGATTGAGGGCTTCCAGAATTGTAATACGGCCCTAATGTTCTTACTGCAGGCTCTAAAGTGCCCATCACAGTGACCGCGCGGTGAACGCAGGGATCATGAATTCGAATCTCATTCATGGTATGGATGTCTGCGTTTATTCTGTGTTTGTGTTGTTCTGTGTGTAGTGAGCTTGAGACGGGCTGATCCTCGGTCCAAGGAGTCCTTCGACTGTCTTAGGATTAAGAAAGTGAAGTGAAACAAGACCTTCCATGGTTGCCCTATGCTCCAAAGTGAGAGCAACAGGAGAGAAACAGAGATTTTAACGTGAGATATGAGTTGTCATGATGGTGACTACTGAAATCACTAACTTCTGGGATGTGAGGTCATGTGGTTTGGTAGACAGATATCAAACTACACGGTGCCAGATTTTAGAAGTTAACAGTCTTCATATTGTTCCAGAACAGAACTAACCGTTATTCGCCAGGGAAATTGTTTTATTTCCTTTCAATATCAAGATACACAGTAGCTAAAATTTAAAGGAGGAATAAAACTCAGATTAAGACATTAATTGTAGAGTAGATGAAGTCACAAGAGGTTGGAGAAACTGCATAATGAGGAGCTTCATAATTTGTACTCTTCTCCAAGTATAATTAGAATGATCAAGTCAAGGAGGATGAGGTGGGCAAGACATGTAGCACGAATGGGGAGACGAGGCATGCGTATAGGATACTGGTGGCAAAGCCAGAAGGAAAGAGACCACTAGACAGACCAAGGCGTATGTGGGTGGACAATATTAGAATTGATCTTAGAGAGATAGGATGGGATGGTATGGATTGGATAGATCTGGCTCAGGATAGGGACCAGTGGAGGGCTCTTGTGAACACGGCGATGAACCTTCGGGTTCCATAAAATGCTGGGAAATTCTTGAGTAGCTGCAGAATTGGCGGCTCCTCAAGAAGGGCTCAGCTCCATGAGTAAGTAAGTAAGTAAGTAAGTAGACATCAATTGTAGAGTAGGTGTCTCCCTATTCACCAGACATCGGAAACAGACCCAGTTTCCGAAACGTTGTGTTTCTTAGTTCTTTAGAATACGGACGATGGACAAAGTAAAAAGAAACCAGCAATTCTTTCCGGTCTTGTTTATTTCAATGTTATTATTACGGTAATTGCCGAATTGAGGCAGACACTGGTCTGATTTTTCTAAGCATAGGACTGAGTTGACACAACACTTTAAGTGGTATTATAGAGCAAGCCACATGACACTTACTGCACGTGTATACGTCCTCATCTTCTCCGTTTGGGCAGTCGCTATGACCGTTGCAGAGAAACCTCTGTGGCACGCAGACTGTGGAATTCCCACAAGGAAACGTACCCTCTGTGCAGGAACCTGGAAAAATAAAATTGTTGAGTGATTTTAATATTTGGATAAGGTCAAACATAACTTGATAACCAATATCGGGAAGTAACTGAATTCTGCCACAGGTTGATTGATTGATTGGTTCATTCATTGATTCATTTATTCATCAAAGGCTCTACAGCCCTTTGTTGGGCCCTGGCCTCGTCTTCAGTTTCGTAATTTTTTTACACAGACGGTAGGACTCCTTGGACGGGGGATCAGCCCGTCTCAAGGCCGCTACCTACACACAGGACAATACAAGCACAGAATAAAGGCACATATAGACATCCATACTTTGAGAGGGATTCGAGCCCATGATTCCATCGTTCGAGCGAGCGAAGACAGTTCATGCCTTAAACCGCGCGGTCACTGTGATCGACTCTGCACAAGTTACGAATAGAAAAACTGCCTGCAGGACAGATCATAAATGACAGATGGTAAATACGTATGCTGTGATAATTTGTGTTTGCTGACTGACAGGACAAAAACTGAGCGAGACTCTCCACTGCAAGTAAGGTAACTGTAATTGGTAACCTGAGGTCCTCGGCAAAGCAGCTGGGAAGTGTCTGAACAGGGATTAAATTCGATTGTTAAGTCAGGTGACTATCAAGCATGGTCCTTTGTTTTACAGTTCATCTGAAGAGAGATGTTCATACAATAATATTAAAATGAGACACATTTTCTGACAATGCAGCCTACATGGAAAACAGAGAACAGACGCAGTTTATTCCATTGTGGAAGTCTGTTTGGTCGGTTGAGCTTGATTGCTATCAACATATTCGTAATTTCGCGGAATACGAAATCTTCCTCTCACGGCATCGGTTATCCATCTCATTCTTGACAGGCCAATAGGTGTATCTCTTCTTTCTCTTGGTATAAAGGGTAGTTAGTTAGTTAGTTAGTTATTGGTGGGTTTCCCCATACACTGAGACCTGTATTGGTTCATTGTGCTTCCCTCTATGATTTCTACCAGTCTCTATATCCTACCGGTACTGGTGCTTACCATCAGTCCCGCCCAGCCAGCGAGACCGGCTCTACTAGCTGAGAGGTATCTATAATGCTTCCCCCATCTACCAGAGGTATTAGAGACTGCTGTTGGGCGGGAAACGTCCGTTAATTTGGCTCAGTGACCTCCTTTGGAGATATGAGGTTCTTTTGCGTGCCGTAAAGCTACGACACGGGACCCACGGCTTAAAGTCCCTCCTGGAGGACTTGTTCCCTGACTTTTTCCGCCCTTAAAAATTCGACGACCTCCGCCGGGTATTTGAACCCGCGTACTCCGAGTCATGAGGTGGGAACTTTACCTCTAGACTATGGAGGCCGCTGTATAAAGGGTAACGGAAGGCTTGTTTTGGTATTCATCATCATTGTCAAAACAAGACTTCCATAAAGTATTCTGCCAGATTTTATCCGGTTTTCACTTGTACAAATATTATGCTTTTGGATTTTATCTGTCGTCTTGTCGTTATCTAAAAACCGTCCTGTTTATTTTTCAAAACAAAACGTTTCCAAGACTAGATTCTGTCTTCGTCTTCAGGTAAAACCTACTCAGCTGGGCCCAATCGATAGAGGTAGTCCCTAGATAAAGACAAGACGATGGATAACTTCCAAAAACATAATATTTGTACTAATTTACCATCGTCACAAACTTTTAGATCCTCCTTCCATTTCTTCGGATTTCATGACAATAATATCTTTACAGAGCAAGGTCGTCAACCCAGTGTTAAATCCCAACTGTGTCTCTGTATTTATGTACCCCAGGAACAGGATGGCCCAGTTATACCCCCAGGCACGGGGTTCCCTTTTCGTCGCCTTCTACAACTCGGAGGCAGAGGTATTCGAGCCCGCTTCCACATGGGGATATTTTGGTAATATGGCGTCATATATCCTTTCCAGATATTCTAATTATCGGGATCTATAGGCTTTCGTTTTGTCGCCCCTTGACCATATGTTAAGTTCTTAAGTACCGTATATAGAGCCCCGTCACGGTAAGCGTGTCTCACGCTGAGTACCGGTTTTGTTGAATAGGGACAGAGCTCTGGTCTTCTATTTTGGAGGTGGTCGATTAAAATTTCGTTCGATACACTGCGTATTCTGATTGAATTCTTTCATTGTTTTCTCCAGTCCTTCCAGGCAAATACTGGGATATTACCGTTACCTCTTCCTTTCAAATCTCTTACAATTCCTTATTCACTTTTCGCCCTACCATTCGACTTTTTATAATGTACGGCACGGACAGCGTTGTAAATTAAGTCACAAGTTATAGTGAGATGCCTTTTCAGTGTTTGTAGTTGAAGGTTTTCATAAGATGAAACTGATTACGCTGCTGTAAATTTAATGTGTAAAACAAATCACTTTGTTTGTCCTCACCATAATCAAAAGTGGAAAATTATGAGTATAAAAACACAAGCTCTTAGCTTAACCTCGCATTCTACTACGTCAAGTACATGCAATTCCTCGTCCAATAAAATTAGCTATAATTTTGCTCCTGAGCGGTAGTTATCGTCTGAGGTTTCTAATGAATGTCCCTGTAAAGCAGGCATCATGCGCGGCTCAGCGGTGGAAGAGCGAAGTGCTTAAGTAGAATTAGACACTGACCTTACGTCGTGGTTTCGTGGTTAGCATGTCTTATGTCTGCTTTCTATTCACGAGGTCTCTGCAACAAATTCTGAGCCAGAGACCGGTTGTTATAACTGAGGTTTCTCGTTGTTATCCTCAGTACCTCATAGGAAAAGTCAGTATTTCATCTTTAAATAAGGAACTGTATGCTATTATGTAAGTTTTGAGGTTTTCACGGCGATGACTATGAAGAAAGTGGTCTTCTGGGTTTAGGCGCCGTGTATTCTTCGTNGGACGATGAACAAAGTCCGAGAACCCAATAATTCCGACACTGCGAAATAATTGTAGAGCCTGAATATCTCGGCCAGTAAACTGACTGACTATGGGCTGGATGACCGAGCTTAGATGCTCGGCAAAGACGTATTTTTCTCTCACGATCTCATTCAGACTGTCGTCTCTTGGGCCTTCGCTGTTCCTACACTGGAGGTTTCATTCCAAGGGATAAATTGGCCAAGGTGTGAAGTCCACCGTTCACCTCCTCTTAGTTCCGAGGGTAAGAAAGCGTGGAGTTTATGTCCACTCTCTCGTGAACAGATTGGAATAGATACTAAGATTCTTTTTAGTGAAGTTATTGGAAGATTTTTAGATAGAGACAATTTTCGTTAATCCAGATTCATTTGTAAACAAGGTTCTCTTTGTAAGTTTTGAGGTTTTCACGGCGATGACTATGAAGAAAGTCGTCTTCTGGGATCTGGTGCCGTGTATTCTTAGTTTTAACAGACGTTTCGGAGGAACGTATCGCCTCCATCTTCAGGGCAGGTGTATCGTGATGCGAATACAGAGAGCAGTAGCTGCAGCGGTTCGTGTCGCATCAAAGAAAGTATATGAACAGGTCTTATCAGAATTTCTTTGTTTATGAATCCGTGTGGAGGCGGGTTCGAACCTCCACCGTAGCCCTGCGAGTTGTAGGAGGCAACGAAAAGGGAAGTCCAGCAACAATTGTAAACGACAGACCCGTCCTCTCGTTAGAGACAACGCCTCACCTCAACAAGCCCACAACAGTCTGACTAACAAAAATCTGGTCTTGGGCCTCAGATGGGGCTTGACACCGCGATAGACTGGCAGACTGACCGTCGGTCGTAACATAACGTTGACTTTCACTCTTTGGTTATGACTGTGGCCTGGAGGATCCCAGATCCAACAGACAGTAAAACATGGCCTTGAGTACCGCGGGACTCGGAACCAAGAATCACTGTGCTGGCGAGGACCAGCATTAATTTAGCAGTACCCTTCAGTCAGTCATTCATTCAGTCATTGATTGATTGACTGATTCATTCAGCCAGCCAGTCAGCCAGCCAACCAGTCAGTCAGTATTGACACAATAGTTTCACATGCACAGTGAGTGGAGGTTTGACCTCTCGGCTATTAAGTGGGATGTAACTTTCAGCGGGACATTGCATTCAGCCCAAGCTGTAGAGACTGCGAGCACGACCTACATGTAATCACCCTATGAAGCAGGCCTGTCTAATCTTATCGTCAACCTAAGGAAGCAGATCTCCTGTTACATAAATAAGTGAAAACGCGTAACTGAACACGTACGTGTATGACAAAGACATTAGTCCAATTATACAAGCTGGAACTCTCGAATTGCTTGTGCCTTCAGTACAGTTGTCCCTGTGCTTAACTAATTAAGCGCTACTCCATGAAGACTTATGGCAGAGAGGGTGTATAGATCAAATTATTCTCGACCTCGGCATTAGGTAGAGGTGAGCGGTCAGCTTCACTGCTTTACACCGGGGAAAGGACCCCCGGTACCCATTGGGTAGGAGGCAAGGTGGGCCCCAGAACCGGTATGGATGACGTGGAGAGGAGAAAAATTTTGCCTCTACCGGGACTCGAAATCCGGGTCCTCGGCCATCCAGCCCGTAGTAGCACTAATAATACAACTTCGGTTTCTCTCGTTCTTTTTTTTTTTTATCTAAACACAGCAATTTGCAGTGGCCGCGCGATCTAACGCATGAAATGTCTTCGCCCGCTCAAGCGCTGTGATCGTGAGTTCGAATCATACTGAATGCATGGATGTCTGTGTGCATTTGTTCTGCGTCCTGTGTAGGTAGCAGCCCTGCAACGGGCTCATTCCCCATCCAGGGAGTCCTACCGACTGTCTGTGAGATCCATATTTCATAATTAATTAATTCTGAATGGGAATAGGACAAAGACCCTATTCCATCAAGGTAGAAGAAGGCCCTAAACACGCTCAAAACAGTATGTTGCCTCTTTCATGCAGGTACCTGTACACTTTAATGTTTTGTACATCCATCAGTAACCATCCCTACCAAGAGACACTGTGTATTCCTGAAATTAAAAAGTACACAAAATTGTTAACAATATTTTGGCTCGTGCGGAGTTGCTTGGGTGTGATGTTACAGTAATGCAGGGAGACTATTGCATTTAGGACTTAAGACAGCCGACTATACGGCTAACATCCAGGATAATAGTACTCTTTATAGCCACAGTTGGATATGCATTTTTCAACTGGAATTCTATCGAATTTACGGATTCGTCTAAACTTAAAACGAATTCGAAGAAAATAGGCGGCCTTGTATACAATATAATTCTGAACGATGTACGTGACAAGTATGGAGACGTGTTGGTAAGACTGAATTTTTCATCGCTCAATTCATGGTGACGTCATCTGAATGTCCCATTACTTATCGGCCGTTATAGATTATTTCAGAGACGAAAGCAATAGATCATGCACTGTGGATACAATTGGTCTACAGGCTCCTGAGAGGTTCGTTTGTCTATTGTACACAAGCAATAGTGGGTTCGAATCTCACTCAAGGTATGGATGTCTGTGTGCGTTTATTTTATGTTTGTGTTCTGTGTAGGTAGAGGCCTTGCGACGGGCTGATCCCCCGTCCAAGGAGTCTTCCAAACTGTGGATAAAGAAACTGAAATAGCGGCCAAGGTCCAACAGAGGCCTGTAGAGCCAGAGATTGATAGGCTTATGTTATGTTCATGTCCTTGTATATGTGTCCATTTATGTGCTCTTATCCTGTAAGCAAATCACATTTCCTGGCATGACAGCATCCCGTTAGAAGCCTATAATATTTTATTTAATTTTGGCATTATAAGTCCACGGTGAGAATCCGAGAGGAAAGCCTATATTTACCACATGTCTAAGAGAGTGCATTCCTTCAGCATCTGCCGCTTAGAGCCGGACACAAATATTATGTTCAGAACAGAAATAAACTTCGCGTAATGACGTAAGGAATTGCTTTCTTCTTGTCGAAAAAAGAAGACAAATTACAAGCTTCCAATTTATGAGGTTTTATTTTGTCTATTTTTACACAAAAGTCTATTGAAGATTTATTTGCTTCTAAGACTGAAGGAGAATGAATAAGCCGAGCCACTAACATTTATTGCCAGGTGTAAATTAAATAAACGTTAACTTTTTTTTGTTGCTAGTGGGGTGGGAATAAGTCCCGTGTACTGCGGCCACTTCTGGCCTATTGTACCAGCCCCAGATGATAGGTGAGGGTGATTGTGGAGCAATTGGTGGAATGAAGATTGGCAGGGGAAACCGAAGTACTCGGAGAAAACCTGCCTCAGTGCCACTTTGTCTACCACAAATCCGGGTTCGATCCCGGGTCTGGTCAAGTGGGATTTGTGGTGAACAAAGTGGCGCTGAGGTAGGTTTTCTCCGAGTACTTCGGTTTCCCCTGCCAATCTTCATTCCACCAATTGCTCCACAATCACCCTCACCTATCATCCGGGAATGGTACAATAGCCCAGAAGTGGCCGCAGTACAAGGGACTTAGTCCCACCCCACTAGCAATAAAAGAAACGCAAAAGAAAATAATAATGATTCTGATATACTGATTTCAAATCTGCGCACAGGTGGCAGTTTTAGTACTGAATTCTGGGGAAAAAGAAAGCGCTTCTTCTCAATTTGTATTCTCTTTATATTTTAAAAATTTCTGTCAACCATAATATGAGAAAATTATATTTTATTAGTGAAGAAGCTTCTTCTCACTTAAATCACGTCCTTATTTCCAACTGCGTTCATATCTCATGTTACAAAATGCAAAGAAGAACCAAAACATGTGAGGTACAGCTTCTTGAACTCCATTTTCCTGAGCAGCGTACTGATTCAGTCAACAGCAGTTACGGAAAAGAAACAAAAAGTTATTACATTGCGCCATTAAAGTTATTTAGCAGCGCTGTATCAAGTGTAGAAGTTATACAGCTTCGACTGCGTTGGGAATATGATTGTAAGTGCCAGAAGAAGATTCCAAATAGTTCTGACGATGGTGTATAACACTCAGAATTACTGGGTTTTCGAACTTTGTCTATCGTCCAGTAATTGAGGTTAGCTCTTTCTAAGGGATCCAACAGAGTATGTCTCCCCCTCCCCATCACCTGAGGAAGGAAACAGATTCAGTTTCCGAAACGTTGTGTGTTGTACCTTCTAGAATACCGGACGATGAACAGAGCCCGAAAACCCAGTAATTATGAGTATTCGGGAGAAGGCAGTCATGACCTATTTCATTTACTAGCCAGGCGACTTCCTGAAGAGACTGCGAAACGCTAAAGAAAGTTAGAAAAACTCACCCTCCACCTAGCGTCGAAGTATAGAATGTGTGGAACTGTCTCTCCATTCCCTCATACGTCTTCATGGCGTCGTACTTAATTAGACACAGGGAACAAAGGTTTATCTCTACCTTAACCTTTACCTCAGTCAGAGAAACTAGTAATCCAGCAGCGACTGTCAATATGAAAGTCCAGATTGCTACAGCTGTGACCTCGTCATGAAGTTTAGCTTCAGGAGAGTTAGCAAGAATGGCGCTTATGATCCTCGGTAGAATGTGAGCACTGTGTTATGCATTCATGTCAAAGGAGCCTTGTAAAGAATCATTCTCGGATGACTAGCAAGATAAATTACTGCCAGCGTTCACTGGTTATTTCTGTTTCTTCAGTCATCTCCTTGCTTTATCGATATTTCTTTCTTTGTTCAGCACTTCGCTCGGACCATCGTAAGAACCCATACAAGCGAGGCCTTTGGCATAACGTGAAGCTGGTCTAGGGCAGAACCACAAAGCTGAAAGCATGACAGCAGTACGCGTTGTGCGCAGCGGCAACGAAATGATAAAGCGTTCTTCCTAGAACGCATACTTTCCTTCAGATGTTTCACTACATATGGCGAGGCAAGCAAAGCTATAAAATATTAATTACACAACTCGGCGGTCCATTAAGTAACTCCATGGAGCTGAGCCCTTCTTGAGAAGCCACCAGCCGCTCAATTACTCAAGAATTTGCCAACATTTTATGGAACCCGAACGTTCATTACTGTTTTCATAAGAGCCCTCCACTGGTTCCTATCCTGAGCCAGGTCAATTCAGTCTGTATCACCCCAACCTACCTCTCTAAGATCCAATTTAATATTATCCATCTAGTGGCCTCTTTCCTTCTGGCTTTCCCACCTAAATCCTACATGCATTCCTCTTCTCCTGTGTGCTACATGCCTTGTCCATCACATCCTTCTTTCTCTTCATAATTTCCATTCCTACAGATTCTCACTACATTAAATTTATGAGATATGACCAAAAAGGGGGGCCAGATAAAGGAGAGCAGAATTGGTTTAAATACATAATTACAGACAAAAAAACAAAACATATGATTGAAGTTTTGAAAAGCAACGCGATGTAAGTTTCGAAATCGTATTTAGGCGGGAAGCTAACTTCACAGACATCGGAAACACATATATGTATGTTTATTTTCCATACTGCTGTAAGCCCAAAAGGTAATTGTAATCTAATCTGTAGCTACTGCTCCCTCCCTTCAAAAGGGTATCATATAGTGGACAATGTTTTCAATGTGGAGAGCACGATGGCTTAAATATTCAGACCCATTTGATATCAACGATATAACTGATTTGAAAATCGATGAGAAGAAGCGTTCTTTAGTTAAATTATTTTTAAAAATCGCTCTCAGAATAATATTAAATGCTGAATACACTAATGCCTTATGGTGGACAGGAGGTTTGCGCTACCCAGTGATCCGAATAGCTATGCTGGCGGTAGCGTAAGCTCCTGGTAGAGCTCCGATTCTAGATAGGTCAAGGGGTAAGGGCTAGACGAAGCGTAATTCTTGGTCTTTCAGGTTAGGGGTTGGGCGTGGGGTTAACGACCCCACCACGGAAAAAACTTACTGTTATGAAACTTCCAGAAAGGCAAGTTTTATTACCATGTAGGAGGTCAAGACACACACAGGATTGTAGCGCTAGTACAGAAGAAGTAGAAGAAGAAGCAATACTCTAATGACCATACACAGAATGTGCTTTTTCGGTATGGGTGCTCTGCTCACTTAAACGGACTGACCTCCTCCACAGATGTCGATACCAAGAGATACAGCAGCACCCTCGGCACCGGGTTCCCGAGGAGGAATAGCCTGTCTCTTTCAGATTTTTCAGAATGAACAGAATATTGTGACGCATATGATCATTGATAGGCAACGGCTAGGTAAAACATTCCTTAAATTACGCTCCCAACAGTAAGACATTCGTTGCTGGGTATCGGACCAGTAAACACGCCTCTATAACAATAGGAGAGCTGTGTGGTCCGTGCCACGACTATGTAAGGGAGACAGTGAGAAAGGGGAATAGTAGCCTCCCGTGTGGAAGCGGGGTCGAATACCTCTACCGTAGCCCTGCGAGTCGTAGGAGGCGAAGAAAAGGAAAGTCTCGAATCTGAAACAGTAAAATATGGTCGCGAGTCCCACGGACTCGGACCCGAGAATGCTTACTCTGCCGAGGGCCAGCAGCAATTGTAAACGACAGAACCGTCCTCTCGTCAGACAGAGCGCCGCACATCAACAAACCCGCAAATGTCTGACATTAAAAAATCTGGTCTTAAGCCCCAGATGGATGCTTTATTCCAAGGCACACTGGCCGACTGACCGTCGGTCGTAACGTACGACTCAGACTCAGGGAGAATAGTCAGAGAACCAAGAGAATGGGAGTACAACGGAGGACTACAAAGATTACGAGAATGAGAACTGAGTCAGTTGTCGGTCGGAGATAGCCACGGGATATTACTAGTTAAAGATGAATTAGAAGTCAGCCTGTGAAGACTTAGTGCGTGATTAGACGATTTAGTCACAGTGAGACTGTTTTAATTCGGTTGCCAGGATACGACTAGTGAAGACTGAGAATCCTAGTACGCGTGTAACGGTGTGTATTGTGTAAATCAGCGATAGCGCTGTATTAGTTGTAAGTACCAGTTGATTTTATAAGGTGTTAATAAATCCAAACATCCAGTCCAAACCCCATCTATACTTACTAATAGACGTGACAATAAAATAATTACCACTTACTGCAAAAAACTTAACCACTATCTTTATTAGCAATATCAGAATGACGTCATATTATTTAAATTGAATGTTCGCAATTAACTATGCACTACGGAGTCATAAATTTGCCTTCGGTTTGGCTTATAATGGAGAGGAAAATAATCATGATTGATTTACCTACTGAACCTTCTTGCAAGAAGTGCAACAAATTTAACATTTCGAGCACAGTGGTTAATGCATCCCTGCTTCAACATTAGATCACTCTGCTTTTTGCCCACAGAGTGTGTCTATGGGTTTCATATGATTTTAAGAATAAACTGGTAATTTCCTAAACTCACTATGCTACAAGCCGGAAGGTCGCGGGTTCAAGTCCCGATGAGGTCATTGGATTTTTTCAATTCACCTAATCCTTCCAGCCGCACTATGGCCCTGGGGTCGACTCAGCCTCTAGCAGAAATGAGTACCAGGAATATTCTTCAAATGTTCTTGGGGGTAAAGGAGGGCCGGCGCGTAGGAATGACAACCTTGCCGCTATCTATGAGCAGATTGTTTAGAAAATGTGGGAACCTCAACATCTCACAACCCTATGGGCCTTCACGGCCTGTTACCTTTAGTTTTTACTTTTTAAAAATTTCCTTTAACTTCATTAACAGACTTTTCCTTGTAATGGTCATACAGCTTATTTTCTGTGACGTAAGAACTGAAGTTTTAAATATTACCTGGGTGAATTTCAGGCTTGAGATGGTCAATATTTACTCTATTTCAACACGAACTGCACAGCCAATAGAAGGATATGCAATCCTATACAGAAATCACTTGTTGTAAAATAGTATTTATACAGCTGTGGGAAATTAATGCTCCTCTGTAAAATAGAAGACTAAGTAAAATGTTTGTATCGGCAGAGACCACGAACCGTCTTGAAAATACTGCTCTAGCTTAACGCTTGCTTTAGATATTTACTCTTTAAATATTTAATAAGGTGGGGAAAGAAAGGCTAATTTGGATTGAAATATTTACCATATAGAATTAGCATGTGAATATAAGACAAATGTTTAATGTGTTGCGTGACATTCACTCGAGAAATATTGTGGTCCAGGCATTCATTCATAGCCACAGTTTCCCAGTAATATCCTACATGCTACAAAACATAAACAAATTATAAATTATGTAGATGATTTAGCCGTGTTAGCCAGAGAGTGAAACATTAAGAAGGTGAAAATGAGCTACAAAATAAACATCAAAAAACATTTATAAATATAATACAGAAACACAGACTGTCTGCTGAAATATAATACCATGGATGTGCTTTCAAATTTCAAATACTTTACTTTTATCGGCCAGCTATATTTCGTATCAAGAGAAGTGCCAATAAGAACTGCAAACACATTGAAAGCAGACAGTTTTATCCAGAATTTATGCTGTTAGAGGAACTTAAATTATAATCACGATATTCTCCCAGGTTTACCTTAAAATAAAAAAAAAATCTTCATAGAAAGTTCGAGATTAGGGAAGTTCTCCGCTTTCCTAAACAAATGTCTTCTCTTTAGTGCCATAGTAACGTTTCAATTTATATTTCTATTTTCTTAGACATATTAAATTTTGTCTTAGAGTTCCTGATCTCCCGACACTCTAACTGTATTTAAATTTATTCTTTCATATAAACATCAAATCCGGGCAGACGGGTGCCAGTAATTTGCAATGTAGTATAAAGCAGTAAAAAGTAGTAATGTTAGTTAATAACATTTTTTATGGCGAAAAAAGGCAAAAGACGTCGGAATACGAACAGGACCTTGCTAAACACACTTCACGTGCTGACGATGAGTGGCCTCGACTTACCAGTGTCCTGACTGAGGAAGAAGGTGACCGAGGCGAGCAAGATGACGATGGATATGAGCCCAATACCACACACGACACTCCGTCTGCACTGCATTCTAGCGGCCGCCCGATTCACAACCACGGACTGTGTGAATGCAATCTTATCCTGCTACAGCGGCAAGGTAACGCACGCGCCAGACAACCCACGGAAAAAGCAAGAAAACTTGAGATGCACGAAGAACGGTGCGATTAACCACAGCCCTCCACATCACAAGCAAGGGGACTGAGACTGGATTCTTTGCATTTTTCTAAAATGTGTTACGCACCATGGACCAGTGAAACAGTATTGTATGAGGACTACCTGTTTCACATTGGGATCCATACAAAAAGCAAAGTTGTCCCTGTGCTTATCTAATTAAGCACTATGCCATGAAGGTGTATGGGGGAGTGGATGTATAGATCCACATTTTTTTGACACAATTTGGAGGTGAGTGGTCAGCTTCATGCCCCTGCCGCTTTACCCCTGGTACCCATTGGATAGGAGGCTGGGTGGGCCCCAGAGCCCATCTGGACAACGTGGAGAAGAGAAAATTCTTGATCCCACCAGGATTCGAACTCAAGATACCTCCATCGTCGTCCACCCTGTAGCCAGTCGCTGTACTGACTGTGCTATCCTGGCTCCTTGTACATCTGTAAATGGGGGCAAATAAGTGTAGTGCTAACGTGCCTTTAAACTCGTTCACCCACTCACTACTTCCTGTTATGTCAAAGCCTAAGGCTTGCCATTCTGTGTTTATTCTGACTGTATGTAGAAATCATTGTTGTTACCAGTAGTTATAGACAGAACTGCTACTCTGCTGTGAGAGGTGCCTATGCTTCCGTCAGGGCAGTCTCAACTTTAGGCGAGAAAAGAATTCATTGTTAGCATGCGCATTCAGTGAACTAATAATTTAGTGATAAAGCTGGGAATCTGCAGTGGAGTTACGTGTGGAAACTGTAACTAGAGACTGGGATTATTTCAAAGGTTTTGTATATTTATTGTATGTGAGATCATTCAGAATGATGTGCAGCCATGTAAACTATTAACACAAGGGAAGGTTGAAGAATATAAAAGGGATAAAATGAAATGTATGGTGGCAATCTCAAAATATTAGCCATTATTGAAATTCATGAAGTGTCTGTCAGTATTTATTTTGTATCTGAGGAACATATCATTCTGCCACCTAGTGCATACTGGTATTCTATCCTTCGGGTTTTTCAAACTAAAAATTCTTTATGAATTTTTGATCCCCCTCTTATGCGCTACAGTTTCAATTTCATCCTCCTTGGTTTGATGAATATGATAGTGACACGTACAAATTATGATGCTGCTCAAGATGTGCTTACATTCTCGTCTCACTTCTCTCTTTCTCTCAGGTCCAGCTCCTCAGCACTTTGCTCCTCATTTAGGGTAAGAGACAAAAATTCATAAACATGCAAAACAACAGCTGTAAGCTGTATGCTGTCTATACTGAAGCCACAGATTCTGTTCAAAGATACTCTCATTCTTCCATTTGAATAAGGTGGAACATCTATGTGTAATCCTATATAAATACCTATTTTAATACATTTTTAACTCCAGGTACAAAGATAATCTGTTAAAAATACCTATAATTCTACTTAACTGGGAGAAGATGAAAATAATAACTTCCTTGAACCTCCATTTTGAATATAAATATAACCAGATTTGTTCACTACAGGAAGCTTCTTGCTTCCCCTTCTATGTTACATGCAGGTCTAGCGTGAAGGCTTAGCCATGGACCAAGTGGCTGCCTCAGGCAGTACATTATACAAACTCTTAATTTTTTAATTTTGGCAAATGAAAAGCAATTTATGGTGATCTTTTATTCATGCCTTGAACATTAATTGGCTGCAAACTGAACGTTATTCAACAATGTAAACAAAACTTTTATGTATGACCACACTCATGATACTTTTCAGCACAGTGTCTGGAAACTTCACGTGAATAAATGTGACAAAGTCTTGAGAAAGTAGATATGTTTTTAACTGGGAGAGGGGGGCGGGTAGTTAATCTCTCACAGTCTGGAGCATCATTTAGGCTTAAAGCAGCACTGGTCACAGATGCTGTAATTTGCTAGCCACAGTGTTAGAGGTTCCTGTAGCCTTCACCAATTGATCCCAATTTAGATCACATCATAATGTGAAAGGTCATATCATTAAGTAGAACTCAGTACTTCCAATATCTTTTACTGTTAGTACAGGGAGAATCTCCAGCATCCACTAATTGATGCCTGGAGCACTGTAAGAAAGATGCATAAGTGCAGTGAAGTACATAACTATGAGGGGAAATGAAGCAGAAGTTCACTCAGTAAATGGTGTCTTTGAAAATGAGATGAAGCTATCCCTGTATCTAAAATCATTATGATAGCATACAGAGAGCTTTCACGTTTAAGGTCTCAGGTAGAAGTGAGTAATTATATTTAAGATCAGTCTGTCTTCATCCCTGAGGAAAGAAATTTTAGTACCAACTGAAGAGGAATATGTGAACATAAACTATTCAGGAACTGGAGGCGAAGAGAAGAAGTCTAATGCCATCCACCAAGAATAGAACCCAGACCACTTAGTTCAAGATATCCCATTACTTTATTGACTGAGTTTTCATAGTAAAGATATTCAAATGCAGAAGTTGCAGGCAAAACTCATGTCTTCATAACTTTACTTTCATAGTGTACAGAATTCCATCCTACAAATATGTTGTTAATGTCATAGTCAGGTAATGCAAATTTAAATAAAAAAATAAAATTCAATTCAAATTTAGTTAATGGGTGAATGTGTGGGGCTCATAAGTAAATGGCCATGAATCGAATAAACCAGAATTTTCATCATTTTTATTATTTAAATTTTAGGAAGGACTTGCTATTTAAGTTCAGACTCTGAAAATTTTTCACGTTTCTTGACCATATGTACTTTACCAGTCATAAAAGAAATTCCGGCTTTTAACCTGTGTTCCTCATTCTATAAAGAAATACAGATTTATAGTATCATAATGTCCATCAGTTCATTCCCTGATAATGGAACCAACTGACATACTTTCAAGGAACTTACATGAGCATCATACCACTACAGGCAACTTTCATACTTTTTAATTTTGTAATATCAATAATATGAATGCAGTAGTAATGCAAAGTTCTGTGAAGTGATTGATGGCAATGCTACTCAGTGTTGGATTTTAAATTTTGAGTAGGAATATATGCAACTTCAGTTGCGGAAATTTTATGTAGCATGTAAAATGACATGAGTCATTCAGAATCTTTGTACTTCTTTTATTTCATTGCAATAAGTAAGAAGATATGAGAAGTCTCGTATGGTTACAGACCAGATACATACAAACAACTTCTGTTATCCAGTTCACAGTCTTTTCTCTTGCCATCTCCTAGTGTAAAAGCTTGCTCAGATGTCCAAATTCTGTCCCTAACAGTAAACTGTAATAGTAGTTACAGGATGCACACACAAGTGGCAGTGAGTGGAGTACGTATGTTTCGGTTAAAATAGTAGTCTCAAGCTTTGCCAGAAACAATATTAGTAGTTATGAGATGAGAGATCCCAGCATTTTACAGAACCCAAAGCTTAGTTATTGTGTTCACAGGAGCCTGCCACTGGTTCCATTCCTGATCCAGAAAAACCCAGTCCACACCCTTCCAACTGTAAACTAGAAATTTAAGTAGATTCTAAACGGTTCTGACAATGTATAACACTCAGAAATACTGGGATTTCAGACTTTTTCCATCAACCGGTATTCTAGAAACTAGAAAACACAATGTTTTGGAAACTGGAATTGTTTCCATCCTCAGGTGAGGAGTGGGAATGACACATAATCTGTTAGGTCCTTCAGAAAGAGCTAACCTCAAAAACGTTGTTTTTTCTAGTTTCTAGGATAATGGATGATGGAAAAAGTGCAAATGCTCAGTATTACTGAGTTTTTGCACTTTTTCCATCATCCGGTATCCCAGAAACTAGAAAAAACGTTTTGGAAACTTCGTCAGGTGAGAGAGAGAAAGACGCCTACTCTGTTGGGTCCCATAGAAAGAGCTAACCTCAGTCACTGTGAGTGAGTGACTGAGGTTAGCTCTTTCTAAAGGACCCAACAGATTATATATCATTCCCTCTCCTCACCTGAGGATGGAAACAATTCCAGTTTCCAAAACGTTGTGTTTTCTAGCTTAAGATTTATGATTCAATTATATAAAATCATAATTTCTTATATTCTGTATGAACCCAAAACTTGTTTCTCTCACCTAAATAAAAAAAAGGTATTTGGGAATACAGTTCTGAGGAATTACTTGCACCTAAGAGAGAGCAACTAACAGCATTATGGAAAGAAAACTGCATCATGAGGAGCTCCATAATTTGTACTCTTCAACAAGTATTACACGTACTAATGTGTTCACATCAGTGAGGAAAGTAGAACACATGGGAGAGATGAGAAATGTTTAAAAAATTTTAGTCCAAAATTTTGAAGGGAAGAGACTACTTTGGAGACAGGAAGATAATATTATATCTTAAAAAAGTGGGACGTGAGACAAATTATCAACATAGTTGACCCTGTACTGCTGGAAATCATGCATGAAAAATAACCAATATATAAGTTTATTAATTTATTCTTTGTGCTAGCCCCACCACATAGACTGATATTTTGGAAAGAAAGCATGCCATAATAAGTTCTTCCTAGAACTTGTTAAAACAGTCGATGCTTATCCATCCAAATTATTAAGTGTAATATTTTACATGTCGACATAATCTAGGATAACCAATCTTAAATCAGGTGTAACCATTTATCCCAATTCTAAAATACACATTCTGCTGCAAGGAACGTAACCTATAATATGCTTTCATTTCTCAGCACATGTCTAATATACTATCCATATGTTATAGATTGTCTACCATATTATCTAATAAATATTTATTTAAATAATGTATAACAATTCTCAAATTCACAGACACAATACATATTTTAATAAATGTACAATAGATGTTTTTTATAGAAACATTATTAATTGTAAAAATAATAATATACACATGGCATATTTTCTTAACACAAACTGTTATGAGATGCTTGGCGCTTCCTGGCTTCTGGGCAGTTCTTCTGTTATGTCATCCTGATTTAATGCTTGAGATTTAATGTGATGAATCAATTGCCTGATACCAGCCATCCAAGGGCTGCATAATGATACATAATCCACCATAAGTCCCATGTGGATGTGATCTGCAAGCTCAGCATTACCATTTCTAAGGGCTGACAAAACAATACATACAGTAAATTAAAATTAAAGTATCAAAATTGTATGCAATAATAATAATTATAATGAACTACGCTTCTGATGACTGCCTCTGTTGTCTAGTGGTCAGAGTACCTGGCTACAGATCCAGAGGTCCCAGGTTCGATTCCCGGCACTACAAGATTTTCTGAGAAGTAGTGGGTCTGGAACAGGGTCCACTCAGCCTCGTGAGGATAAGTGAGGAGCTATATATGAATGGAATTGTCTAGAAAATAGAGATTAATGGCTGTGGGAATCTGTTTCACTGGTCAAGTAACACCCTCTATGTGCAAAAAGTTGGCACTAACTTCGCTGACAAGCGTCGGTCACTTGGTCAGTATAGTTCGCTTGCAGACTAAAAGCCATGGAGTTTTTAACAGTTCTCATTCATGAGTATAACCCTTTCAAAGTCAGAATGCATAATTATGCTTCAATATTCTGTAACACTAAGATATCCAAATCCTCTACTGCCACAACAAATACATCACAAAATGGAAGAGGTGGAATTGGAGGAGGAGGATTAGAGAAAATAGATGAAGATACAAAATTAATATACTGTACCTGCTATCTCCATATTTTCATTAAATGAAGAAAAACCAAAATTTCTCACATTTTATTTAATTAATAATTATTTGGACCAAAAAAGGAATGATCTCTGAGCTAGGACCCAGGGCCTCCCAAATGCAAGTACGCTGTTACGTGTGTTAACCATTACACTGTAATGTGCAGAGGGAAGAATGTGATATCAGATGGTAGAAGCTAACTGAAGAAAGAAATGACAGGGTCATGATTCTGCTATAGATGCTTTCCATATCTAAATCATGATGAAAGACTGTTAACATTAACAGAACTGTTAACATTAATGTGATAACAAACAAAATGGTTCAACATCAGTCACTTATGCATTACATGTGATAAGTTATCAACAGTGGTCAACACTAGTGCTTATTTTCAGCTGGTATGCACTTGTGTCCATACTGGTACACTTGTCAAAAGTTGCACATCTCCCAGTGCATTATGTGTTTCAACCTTATGGACAAAATTGGGGAAGGGAGAAACAGAAAGAAATGTGCTTGGAAAATAAAAGCACTGGTCAACAGCCTACATAAAAGTTAAAATTAAATATAAATAATACATGAAAGTAAAAGTAAAGGTATCCCTGGAAAAGGCTGTGAAGGCTCACAGGGTTGTGAGATATTGAGGTTCCCACATTTTCTAGACAATCAGCTCACAGATGGCAGTAAGGCTGTCAGTCTTATGCACCGGCCACCCTTTACCCCCAAGAATATTCCTGGTACTCATTTCTGTTAGAGGCTGAGTCAACCCCGGGGCCATAGTGTGGCTGGAAGGATTAGGTAAATTGAAAAAATTCACCTCATTGGGATTTGAACCCGCGGACTTCCGACTTGTAGCATAGTGACTCAACCAACTACGCTACTGAGCGCCCCCACATAAATAATACATGTAATTTGTATATTATGTTATATAAACTATCATAAATTCTAATCCAGTACTACAAGCACTAGAGTTCTAGACACGGAAAAGAGAATTTGTGAGGAAAGCAAATGTGCCATATACCTACATACTTGTAAAGCATTACAGCTGAGGATCCAACAATACATCTGCTCCCAAATAAGCAGAAAATAAAATTATCTTCTTTATACTTACCCATAGACAATTTTTATTCGAGCCAAAAACTTGAAAACTTAATAGCATGTATCTGCTATTAAGTTTTGAAGTTTTTGCTTTTAAAACTAACCTATTGTCTCTCTCTGGTAAAGTGCTGAATGCTATGAATAATATTTACATTTCTCTCCATATGGCTGGGTCATCCTCTAATAATTTCACCATGTTCTTTTGCCACTTAATCCAAATAAATAAATTATACTAAAGTAATTATGTAACACAGAGAACAAACCTTCAGTAAGTTGGACCATTTTGACGTAAATCTCAGGTTTCAGTTTATCTTCTTCCCACATCTTCTTCATTGCATCCAGTCGTCTTCTAATTTCACTTTCATTTTTCTGGAAATGAATAATTTTTGGGTTCGTACCGCACAAAAATGGCACATGTACTGAGAGACACAGGAGATCAAGCCTTAGAAAACACATTGATGTTTGAGAACTGCCATAAGTAATAGGCAAACAGGCTGCACATTTTAATGTAACAGCTTTTTCTTTATTCCTACAAACAAATACAATGGATGACCCCCACCAAAAAAGATGTAGCCAGATAAAACACAAACCTGGAAGTTATATGCTGAATTTTTAAGAATGCACTCAAGACCTTCCATTACGCTTTGAAGAGCTTCTTCTTTTTGTGAATCTTCTTTAGCATTTTCCTCAGTTGTGTTGCTTGCTGTTACTGGTGGCTGATCCAGGTGAACCACAGGCCCTGTGCTGGTAGGCATTGGAGGAGGCATATTCTTCGTTGCTGTACACTTGTTTGATGATGGCTGGGAACTCAAGGGAAATGCCACCCTCTTGTTAAGAAGTAGTCCCCTTTTTGGAATCTTGGACTGTGCTGTTGCAGTGACAGCATCATAAGAAAATACTGGAGGATCATTCCAACCAGGGTCATGTGTTACTGGAATAGGAAAGCATTACAGAATTTCAACAGCTTGAAAACAAACTAATGCATTGCAAGGATATTTATGTTCAATCTCCTAAATAAATTGACAAGAATACAAAAGACAGACAACCAAAAAAATACAGTACGAAGATGTACTGAAAGAGCTGTGTGTCACTGCATAGCTGGTTACTTAAAGAGTTTAAGCAAAAATGTATATGCTATTAAAATTTCCAAACAGCATCATGGGAAAATGTAATAAAGCATTACTAAACCAATGCATGCAGTACAGATGGAGTGTGTACAACAAAACTAAAAACATCTCTAGCAATGGTCATTAATTTAAATTATTCTAACAGTGACTATACAAAAGCGAACCCATTAATTTAGCACAATATTGTTACTTTCATCATTTACAATGATAAACTCCAGAGACATGCGTTCTTCTTGAGAAGCAAGCAGTTCCTCAGCTACTCCAGGCATTCCGACTCTTTTAATTACCATGTTCACAAGAGTCCACCACTCGTCCCTATCCTGAGCCCCATGAATCTAGCCTACAACCTTACATCCTATTCCTTTTAGATCCACCTTAATGTTAACCTCTTATTCACATGTTTACTTCTTCCTGGTGGTCTCTTTCCTTCACGTTTTTCCCAGCAAACTATGTATACATTTCTCTACTTTACGTGCTGCATGCCCTGCCCATCGCATCCTACTTGATTATATCATTTCGATAAACACTGGCGAGAAGTACAAACTTATTTTAAAATTTTGATTTCACATTCTTCTCGAAATTGCTTTGTTTTATAACTATTCATCAGTCACCTTTCGTCTTCACTAACTCCACATTTTCATCCTCCGAAGGGTTTACGCTCATTTCGCAAATTGGAAAGCTATAAATTATTTTATAACTTCAAACAAGATCTCTGACAGTTCGCAAATCTTAACTCACACCATTGTCAAATACTGAACAGCTGATGCCAGGGCAGTAATACTGTCCAGGGAACTGTAACCACGGATCACTAAAAGCTGACGTGTTAACGCAAACAAGAAACCAATATGCAGGAGTCAGCAAGCGAAGCTTTGTTTGCTGCCCGCAACCCTGAAGATGGAGGCGACATGTCACTTCGAAACTGCGGTTGACTTTCAACAGACTACACGCCGTTGTATCCCTGAAAATAGAAGTCCTAATGCACATTGTCTGCAATTGAATACTGCATACCATCATGGATTAAAGTAGAATAACATCTGTTCCTTGATAGTATCCGTGGTGTTTTATATTTACGGTTTCAGGTAGTATGGTGCTACTTTTTCCCATATCTAATTTATTTAGAAGCGAATACGCAAATGTTGCATAGCGTTTGCAAGTGGTATGTTATGTGTGATATTTAATGTATGATTTTTTTACTTGAAAGGGTGTTGTCGAGAGCATAAGCAAAATCGTACAGTAAAGATCGAAGGGTGTAATTACTGAGATGCACTTAGGGGATAGTTTCAGTGCGGTTCCGATGTTAAGATAAGGTAAGGAACGGGTTGAATATCGGTTGTTACCATGTATCCCTTACGGCCCAATCAACATTTAGCTTGTGCGGTACTTGAAATTATTTGGCGAAGCGTTCTATAATAGTAGGAGGGCGAGCTCAGTGTTCTCCGGTGTTCACGAAATTTTGGAACAGCACTAGTTGTCAAGGCGGGCTTAGTCTAACTTTATTCAAAATGTTTTTTTGAAGATGAGATGAAAGAAGCCAATTCAGTTGCCGCTATTACCACTCACGTATCGTTTTTCTGATGACTTACAAAAATTTGTTACAGTGAGTGCTCTGGAATGTTAGGGAGCCAGTACAATGCCTGGAAAGGTGAAGGTAAAGATTCTTGCTGGACGTAACTTGCCTGTTATGGATCGTTCCAGCGATACTACAGATGCTTATGTAGAAGTAAAACTGGGAAATACTACTTATAAGACTGATGTTTGTCGCAAGTCATTGAATCCACAGTGGAATTCAGAATGGTATCGATATGAGGTAAGATCTTAAATGTAATGAGGTTGTTGTGAGTTGCCTGATGACCAGTATTGTGTTAGTCCAAGAAGTAAAATTATGAAATTGGTATAGCAAATTGAAGCTTTATGTACCATGTATAGATTTCTGCCATACTTCACCAGTTTGCATGGATTCTAAGGTGTTAACTTGAGCCAGCTTCTCCACGGAACCATTGCTGTGGTCATCATCAAATTTTGATATAGTGTGTATGTAGCAGTAGAAGTGAATATTTCGGTTAACTAACCAACTCCATGAAGATGAACCTGAAGGTTCAGTATTGTGTTCACAAGAGCACACAACGTGGCTCAATCTTGAGTGTGATGAATCGAGTCCACACCCATCCTATTTCTTTAAGATCCATTTTCATATTAACCTCCTGTCTACATGTAGTTCTTCCTAGTGTTCTCATTCTGTTTTGTTTTCATACTGAAGCATTTTATTCACCTCTCTTCCCTTCCATGGGTGCTGCATGGGGCATCCCTCACATTCCCCTGGATGTTATCATTCTAATAATATTTGGTGAGGAATGCAAATTTTGAAGCTCTTAATTGTGCAGTGTTCTCCAGCATCCTGTTACTTTACCTCTGCTAGGTCGAGACCACAATGCAGGGCAAAATCATGACATAATGATAGAAACAAGATGTTTTGAAAATGTGTCACAGTTCAGATATTTGGGGATGATAAATCAAAACCTGATTGAGGAGGAAATTAAGAGGAGCTTGAACTCGGGTAATGCTTGCTACCATTCCAGAACCTTATGCCTTCTCGTCTGCTGTCCAAAAACATAAAAATTAGAATATACAAAACTATAATTTTGCCTGTGGTTCTGTATGGATGTGAAACTTGGTGTGTGATATTAAGGGAGGAACATAGACTGAGGGTGTTTCAGAACAGAGCGTTGAGGAGAATATTTGGACCGAAGAGAGGTGAAGTGACAGGAGGTTAGAGAAAACTGCATAATGAGGAGCTTCATAACTTGTACTCTTCTCCAAGTATAATTAGAATGATCAAGTCAAGGAGGATGAGGTGGGCAGGGCATGTAGCACGAATGAGCTAGGAAAGAAATGCATATAGGATATTGGTGAGAAAGCCATAAGGAAAGAGACCACTGGGAAGACCAAGGCGTAGGTGGGCGGACAATATTAAAATGGATCTTAGACAGGATTGGATGGTATGGATTGGATTGGATTGATCTGGCTCAAGATAGGGACCAGTGGAGGGCTCTTGTGAACATGGTAATGAACCTTCGGGTTCTGTAAAATGCTGGGAAATTCTTGAGTAGCTGCAGATTTGGCATCTCCCCAAGAAGGGCTCAGCTCCATAAGTAAGTAAATAAGCAAGTAATGCAATTTTGATATGTTAATGTCACTCCAAAATATTTTCATTTTGCCACGTTTTCACGTAATGTGTGAAGTATCTTTCTGTTATGATTTTGTTGTGTGTTCTGGTGGTGAGACATCAACATCATCTAGTGTTATCAGCACATACTTCTACACCAGTATCCGTACTTGGGTCTAATAGAACTTCTGCAGTTTTGTTCTGGTATTTATGTTTTCCTCCATTGAAGAATAATTCATTTATTAAAAATAATCTGCAATTAAAATCATTTTTCCATTTGCTTTCCACATCGTAGTACAACAGCCATTCAAATCAGTCTGGTCACGCCTGTTGCTATATGAACTTGAACCACCTCGAGCATCATTTGCTCTGTGCTTCAAGTTGCTGCTGATGACGCTGCTTCCGGTGTCAGTTTTTGGTTTTTGGTGTCTCTGATGCCTACCCTTTGACCTGTCCAGCAAGGGAGGCCCTGTCAGTAGCTACGCTACCGCTGGTATAGCTCTCAGGGTCCTTGGCATACTCAAACCCCCTCACCACGATAAGGTGGAGACACCAAAGAGGGGGTCATACTCATTATGCTCTGAAATACTGTAGTAGCAGACAACTTGTAGTATTCTGGTACAGTGGCAGCTCTGATTTTTTTATGCAGCCTGTCAAAATCCTAAGACCTTAAAGCTGTTTAAGTTCTCACGTAGAAATATCTCGCAATTTCAGTTTTTTGGCTGATGTAATTCCTATATCTTGTATGTGGAACCTGTTTGGTTCTGCACACACATGGTGCAGAAGCCATATACACTGAAACTGTGATGCAGTACACCATGAGTTTATGGGATCTGGCAGTTTAATGAACACTTAATACCACATGTACATAGTTCTGTGTTTGGCTGTACCTCCTCTACTGCTACTGTCAACAGTCATGTCATCTGTTATTACTTGGCCCTTATTTGGTGGTGCTGGCATCTGGGATGGTTCTGAGGGACCAGATTTGTGTGGGTTGTATGCTGCTCTTACAAGCTTCTTTCTTTCGGGTAGTGCAGGACCTTTATCTGGTTGTGACACATGAAGTCAGATTACTTCTGTATTTCAAATTGATAGTCTGCTTTCTGTGTCAGTAGTCCGATACCATGTCACTGTCATTATTGTCAGATAATGACTTACTAGTATCTGATTCACAATCCGTAAGATTATGGTGTTATGTAACTGTTAGCATTCCTGTGTATGCTGGACTCACTGGATTCAATTCTTGGTCTAGAGACAATCTGTTCTGACTGAGGATTTTTGTGGTTTCCTGTAATGCTGGGAGACTACCTTAAGAAAGATTAGAACCATTTCCATCCACATCTTTTTTCAGTTCATTATTAAGAACCATCATAACATTCGTGTTATATAACCATAATTGCAGTAAAGAACCATTATTAAATGAACCAGGAATCAGGTGCACACTTCATTTATGTCCTTCAAAATTGTTTACACTAGCAAGTGAATGTTGCATTTTATTGGGTGACAAGTCCTCATTTTGGACTGAATGCTGATGCTTTAATTGAGTGAAATGAAATTATTTTCGATCAGTGTTACTATGATTCTCATAGGTTGATGACTCAGAACTTCAGGATGAACCATTACAGATTCGCCTGATGGATCATGACACTTACTCGGCTAATGATGCAATTGGCAAAGTGTACTTAGATCTTAATCCTTTGTTACTACCTGCTTCACCAGCTCCTGTTAAAAGTTCATGGAATTCAGAGAACACTACTACAACTAGTACAAGTTTAAAAGGAGGTAAGTAACCAGGACATTGTTAAACATCAGTATTATAATTATAACAGTTATATTTGTTCTGATGAACATATCTAATTTTTTACCATCAATGCAGCAGTACTGTATTATTTATTTATTTTAGCATGCACTACAAGTTTCGACCTCAAATGGGTCGTCTTCAGGTGCTGCAAGTTTCTTACATGTATTTATTACTGAACTGCAATGGTAACATTCCCATTTTTATGAATGTTTTGTACAAGTTAGTTTCTAGTGAATTCACAAACTAGACAAAAGCTTAGACTAGACTTTGGTTAAAATTAACAATAAAATACAATAAATTAAGAATAAAAATCAGAATAAATAAAATTAACAATAAAATACAATAAATTAAGAATAAAAATCAGAATAAAAATTGTTCATGTGATAAAGTTGTATTAGGCGATTCTAAAACAACAATTTGATATTTAAAAATGATTTAAAAATTATCTTTCAAAATAATATAAGCTGAGAGTAGCTTTGTGTTCGTTACTGCAGTAGACCATGCATAGGCTTCATCAAATTTCTTCTGATGTTTGCTGCATTGGCTTGCTGTGTTACTATCGTAATGTTACCATTTTCCTAGAGAATAGATCCCTCTTCTTTCATGTTGTTGGTAGCCAGTGGTTAATGTGTGCTTTTTATATTATGCGGTTCATTGTGCTGCATGCTATATAAATAAATAAATAAATAAATAATAAAGTATGGTTGAGCTGACAGTAAAAATTATATATGTTCATTGTATATACACAGCAGGATGCAAGCCTTAAAAATATATTTGCTTTGATTTATTTCCAAAAATACGAGTATGTATGAGGAGTGTTCAGTAAATAACGTCTGAGGGTGTGTTACGCTCATTTTTATTACTTTAGTGTACTGTATATGATCAATAGAACAATGAGTAAACTTTTGGTTTCTCCTATTAATCACTGATCGAGGTTTTGTTCCACTGATATATGATCTATTTGACTTTGGAAGAGAAGAAATTGGGACTTGTGTTTGCACTCACCAGTCCACATTGACTTTTACCAGGTTATTACATCAAAAGTGTTCCCCTTCGCTGTCACCCTGTAGTCCAGGCACTGAAGAAGGAAAATGCTCTGGGCATCCGAGAATGCCATCAACAATTCACTGAAGGGACATACACTTCTGACATGATGAGATGAAAGCTTGGGTGCACAAGTTAGTGCAGACATTGAAACCTTATTTATTTTATGTGGATATTGATCATAGGTATATCAGTGGGACAGATGTCTCATTTGGTGAATGAGGTATGCAAAATCACAAAGAATATAAATGAAAAATACATGTGGCTTAAACTGTAGTACACCTTTCCATTTTTGTTTCATGTGAGAATGATACAAGTGGTCTTAAGTATCACTGTAAGGTTTTGTAATGATCAAAATTACTTTCTTGCTGTTCTGTTAAATTATTGGAAGTGTACAATCCCGTATTTGTTTTGAACTTCTCCAATTACAGACAGATTTCTTATTTTCTGTCTCAAGGGAAGTTATACCACACAGTCTGCATGTATGCAGTAACTCTTTGCTTTTCTGTGTTTCGAGTGATGTAACTGACTTACATTTCTCAGGTCCTTGCTGCAATTGAAAGTGCCCATTCTTAATCCTGATGATTATTTGTAGTAATTTCTTCTTATAGGATCTGTGATGTCAGGTTGGATTCCAGTGTTTGATACAATGCATGGAATTCGTGGTGAAGTAAACATCATTGTAAAAGTGGAACTGTTCTCAGATTTCAACAAGTTTCGCCAGTCTTCATGCGGTGTACAGTTCTTCTGCTGTAAGTAGAATATATTGGTTCTAAGATTATGTTGTTGGCTTCTGCAAAGAACAATCACTGCCAAATTGAAGAGATGTCACATTTTTACAGCAGAGTTGTTATAATATTGTTCTTGCATGATGATATAGTTTGTTCGAGGCTGTAACTCAGTTTTTTCTTTGGTGTGTCGTAAACTTATAACATTCTTTCAATAATCATATGATATATCTATTTAAGTTTCATATTTTACAAGAGTCCTACGTACCCAGACTTAATGACAGTGTTTAGATATATTCATATTTGAGATAATAAACTGGTTTAATGAAATGAGTTCTGTTTTCTTGGATATAATGACTTGTGACTCATTAAAAATTTGTTGACATTTTGGAGGAACACATTGCCCCCATCTTCAGGGCCGAAGAATGAGCCAAGCAAGAAACCAGCATGAAGCTGATAGTCGCAGGGAACAGAGTGCAGAAAGAGCATAGAAAGCTACTTTAGGGTCATTTCATGTTAAATCAACACAGCAGTTGATATGGCCACCTTGGGTTTCAATGAAATTTTGAAAGCGTAGAGACTCTAGTGAGTAAGTAATAAATGCAAAGCTTTTCCTTCCTGTATTGGTTAATTTAAGAGTTTCTGCATTTGAAATTTTGAATTTTTCTAAATTTTCCAGCACTTTGTTTTACTAAAATACAGCTCTGGTCCTAAGTAAGATAGCTCATTCTTGTACCATTTGAAGGCTGATTAGTGCAGCTTTCATTTGACATGCCACTCAGAATATTGTGGCATGTCTGCTGAAAGCCACAGTTGTGGAGCCAGAGAGACATCCGTTGCTAGGCAATGACTGCGACATGCAACAGTGGAGTAACTATAGGAAGCGGTGTTCTGTATGCAGTCTGTGCTGATAGATATGTGATGTGACACTAGAATAACTGTTGGGAGAGGTGTTTTCAGTGGGGTCCATGCTGAGGCTATAACACGGACCAGCTGCCATTAGTCAGTTAGTTGAGAGAGAGTCTGAAGGCAGACAGCCAGTTGAGAGTTGCAGAAGCTGGTAGCTGAGGTCCCCAGACAGTTTAGGAATCCAGAGGAAGGCGAGGGTCCACTGTTGGAAGCCACTGTCAAGCAGTGCAGTGAAGACCGTGACTGAGAACACTAGGCTATGTGTGACAGTGATTTGTAAAGTGTAGCCCTAGTTGTGTGTTAAGGGACGCAATAAATCCAATTACCAATCCAAACCTGTCTATAGTCACTCCAAAATATGACAGTATTTTAGAGCACATTAATATTTCATCCCAAAGGTGGAGTCAGTATGTTTCTCTGTAAGCTTCTAGCAGATGACATCTTGTCACATTCCAGAAGATAGTACACTTCATAGTCACTGCTATGAGAACTTCAAATCTCATAAAGTAATATTTTTTTTTGCAGCTCCAGTTATACCTCAGGGTTACCATGCTCAAGTTGTTCATGGGTTTGTAGAAGAACTAGTTGTTAATGATGATCCGGAATACCAGTGGATAGATAAGATCCGGACACCACGGGCATCTAATGAGGCTAGACAGACTCTTTTCTTTAAACTATCTGGAGAGGTACAACGAAAAATTGGACTAAAAGCGTTAGACTTAGGAGGAAATGCTGTGATTGGGTAAGGTTCTGTGTTAACAGTTAAGCACTGTGACTTTAATTTTAGGTTTCAGATATAGTAAAATCTGTCCAAAATTTGTGAATGAATGAATGAATGAATGCATATGGGGTGAGCCATAATAATCCGGCCCCTGCACTGCAACCTTCAGTGATTTCTTAACATTAATCACTTGGTCTTTGTAATGGAGATGGAGTGTTGTTTATGTTGTGAGATAAAAATTGAGTCATTAAATAATATTTAAATGAACTTCATACCTTGAAGGGTTAATGGACTATTTGTAGAAATGTAAAAGAAGGAAAACTGTGTGATAGTATTTAAATAAATATTCTACAAATGATTGTCCTCTGAAATGAACATACATAGAACGTAACAGGAGCTGTAAAAAGTATATATTGCATGATATTGTATAAAATTTTGCAGAAGTGGGAAAGAACAGCATTTACAAAGCAGTAGCATCTGATTAAGGAGTTTCTGTGCTGTCTGAGGGCGTCGTTCGCTATTCCACTAGTGGACGCTATTTCACTGCATGTTTTGGCTTAACTGGCCAACTTCACTGAAACATGTAGTGGAATAGCGTCCAATAAAGGAACAGCAAATGACGTTCCACTTAGACGGCACAGAAATTTCTAACTCAGATCTATACAGTGCAGCAGGATGCTGAATGAAAGGCAGTAGCATATAAGTTTGCCCTTATGTGTAGTTCCCTGGAATGATGCTGAATGTAATTACACCAGTGTATCAGAATGGTTCATATTAAATTGCTGCTAAATAACTTTACCTGTTAGGAAAACAGCGTTTTTTTTTGTTCTGTACGACAGGTACAATCAGTGCTTTGACTTAGAAGGAGAATCTGGTATTGTGGTGCGAGGGATTGGTACAGCCGTTACGTTAACAAAAATACAAGAGATTTCAGTTCAGCCTCCACTTCCCTTTGATATAACAGCAATTGATGAGTGAGTATATTTCTGATGCTTGATGTGCAGATATTTTTATTTTTCATTGTTCTTATCAATGTCTTTATTTTGTGCCATAATCCAGATAAGCCAGTTTAACTATTTTATGTGTTTATGTTACTCATCAATGTAAATTTGTATATATTTGCTTATATAATTTAGTAAAGCACTATGAGGTGGAGTGAGAGTTTATTAAGATTAGTAGAGACCCGAAAGATTACTGTTGCTCTGATGCTCTAGACTTGTATTTGTCATACTCCATCTGAATCTCGGGTTGCCATTTGCTGTTCTGAAAGGCTTTTATGGCATTCTGCAGTCTTTTCATGCAGATATCATATGATAATACCTTAAAAAGAGTCAAGGATACTCCTGTGATCATTACCCATTTCCTACAGTGCTCTGTGACATTTGTAGTATAAAACAACATTACCAACCAAACTGGCTTAAATCCTAACACTTCTGGCTTATGTTAACGAAGTACGTTGTTCAGATCTCAGCCAGGACATTAGTTATACCGACTGAGGCTTTTTATAGTTTTTTAGTCCCTGGAGGCAGAATCTGGTATAGGACCTCAGTCTATTACTGCTTCGTTCCATATTGTTTCCAGTTCATTATTCACTGTTCACCCTATCCTTTGATGCTGAATAGTCTTGAGATACTGGCAGCTTCAGTAAATATACCAAACATGGAAATTAACTGAAGCGTTATTGTTTAATAATGTGAGACTGCATCTGTCAACATCATTACAATAGAGGCAGTGGAACCAGTAACATCTGATACAGCAGAGGATATTTCTTCTTATGGATGAATATGTGAAGGAAACAATTTTCCTTTTTCTATGTTGTACGTCGAACTTACTATTATGCTTGAAAGCCAATAAAAGTCACCAAAATTGTCGTTACATTGTAGGGTGCGTTTACCGCTTGAGGGCATAGAATTTAACATGCAGATTTATCTTAGTTCGGTGTGGCTTGTTTTGTGCCAATTGGTGTGATGCTGTGTAGAGTTTGAATGGATAAAAATATATGTAGACTATGTAACCAGGCATCTAACTTCAGAAAATTCTTGAAACAGAATCTGGTACTTGTACCATCCTTTATTATCAAAGTATCCATTAATAATGCAAAAATTTAAAAGACATTAGGAATATATTTCACACTAAAAATGTATTTCAACACTTTTTGATGATGTTAAAATCATTACATGTCAATAGGAGATTAAAAGCACATTCTATACATTAAAAGTGATTATCCAATTTTCTAAAATGTCTTTAGTCATATATTTGTTCTAATTTTCCACATGTTTCGGCCACATACGGGCCATCTTCAGGTAATTTCCCTTCTTTTGGGGATACCATTGCACTGTATACTTGTTCACTGTGCTTCCATGCATGTCAATATTTAGCACTATATCATGATCAAAATGCCATCGTTGCACCCTATTGCGGCTGTGGTAGTTTTGTGTGTCGCATATATCACTAGTGCGGTGTACCTGTGTACTCTGCTATGTACTTATACTGCCGAAAGACAAAGGAAACTAAAGGCGAAGCTGCTGTTATGTAGTGATACATAACGTTAATTATCATATTTATGTATGTGTCTGAGATCTCACCCAAAAGTTCCCAGACTGACAGAATGAAATATGTCAGGTGTATGAGAAAGAAGAAAATGTGTTACATAAAAAACAAGTAAAAAACTTTCAAAATCTGTAAATTTCTACTAAAGGTGCTGCCATGACCAGAAACATACGGTGCCCTTTTGTACAGTTCCTGAACTTGGAAAACAGGAAGGACCAAGGGAGGAGAATGTGTGTCTTTCAGACAGAGATCTCCCGTATAGAATATCTAGTTCAGAGTCTCGCCCATAGGAACAAATTTTTGATCAAGAATTGGTGGGAAGTACAAAAAGACGACCAAAAGATAAATCAGTATTGTACACATTTTCATCTTTTGACAGCCTTTCTCATGGACTTGGAAGGTGATGGAGGTTACATGTCAGGGGAGGCATTAAACTTAATCTCCCTCAACATGTAGTAATTTGTGCCACCAGTGACTATGTGGTCATGTTTTAAGTAAATTGATACCCTTGATAGTGGTACTGAACAGGAGTCTGTGTGGTCTGGAAGAAGTTTTTGCAACTAATGGGACCTTGGATAGTACAGTACAGGAAATACGTTAGTCTCTCAGCTTCTTTATACACACATACTATACAGTATAACAGCTGAATGTATTCACACCTGCCTTGTGATTCAACATCCCTTGCCTTGACTATTCCATGATTTAACTTCTCCTTTTTGAATTCTCCTGCCTAATCTCAGTTCTCATCATGCCACTGTTAGTCCAGCTTACTTGTAATTTACCAGTGATGGACCAGGACCAGCTGTAGAATATTGAGTCCCATGCTGTTGATTGCCCTATGATTCATTGAGGGTCATTGTGCAAGCTTTCTGGTATCCCTCGGACACCATACAGCAGACAGAGCCTCCACTGGATTCAACCAAAAAATGTACAATGATCCCCTGTGCTGATTTCAGAACAGTTTTGATCATTTGTCCTGCTTGGTCAGCAGCTATCCCCCTTAATTTAACTTAACGATATTCTTTGAACAGGTTTTAAAGTAGAGAGAATCATGATTTCCCATGATTTAAGTTGTGAGATGGAGGACGGTCTTATACCAGGGCAATGTTCAAAGTTACAGCAGACATGATCCTTTATATTTCATGCGTGACACTTTCACTCCTAAGAACTACCATGCTGGCTTATTTTAATCCCAGCCCTTTTGTCAGTACATAAGTGGTTTGTTGTATTTCACAGTAAAGAAATTCCATGTTCAAAGAATTAATAAAAGAAGTTGCTACATACACCATATAAAGGTAAAGTTATCCTGTAACAGGCCATGGAGGCCCATAGGGTTGTGAGACATTGGGAGTCCCACATTATCTAGACAGTCAGCTCATAATAACAGGAAAAATTTATATGCTCAAAATATGTTCTGAAAGAGAAATATTTTGACTTGTCACCACATGTTACTATCCAACCTAGGTTACATGAGGCAATCTGGACAAAGCAGTGGTAAATGACCAAATGCCGACAGAGGAGTGAATGTTTTAATAGGGAAATTTTGTCATAGTTGATGTGTACCATGATCTAGGTTACCTTTGATGTTTCACTCTTGGCCACATATTAAGTTGCACAAAGTTAATTATATAATAGGGTGCAGTTTATATTTGCTGGTTAATCTGAATTATGGATGCCATGAATTGTTGAGTAATGTCCTATGTTTACAGACTGATTGTTAGTTCCACATAAACATTAATATTTTGACCTTGCTTTGACATTGATTGCAATAAAGTTGTTCTGCAGTTACTTGACTGTGAGGAATTTAAAACTGCTGCAGTTTTGTTTGTGGGCTTTAAGCATAATAATGAAGTGGCATACAGCAGTATTATAAATGTTACAGAACTTTAGAAATTATGTTATTGATCTCTGTCTGTCATACAGTAACATGTTAAGCTGTCTCCTCTTGGATGCTAGGTTCTGTTGTTTTTATCAGCAAATATAATACTTGTATTAGTTGTAATATTTCATATGGTTACATGGTGTTATGAATTTAATAAGCATGTGACAAGTCAAAACCTGTGGCAGCAAGGCATAATGTAATAATTCTGTTTTCATATGTTGCTATCTGTATCTCCCCATCTTTGCTCTGGTTGCTAAAGTTAAGTCAGGGAAATAATGTATACAGAATCTTTCAAACCATATGGTCCTATTACTGGTAATTTGATTGCAACAGATTACACGCTGTAGCCATAAGACTGTCACTATAAATAAGTATTTTCATTATTTCAGCACAGTTTCATTCTAAAAAGAACTTGAATGAAGGATAGGAACTTAGTTTTATGAGGTAGCCACCATAGCTTAAAGTGTCTTTGTACTTGATAGCAAAGATTAATTTTATGGTAAGGGTACTGGGTATTGTTTTTGTTAGTTTCCTTTTTGCTTCTTGTTGATGAAGGTCCTGGGGCCAACTCATTTACCTCTGTATCCAATGGCTATCATAGTTTATCTCTAGTAAAGTGGCTTCCATGCAACTCTGTCTAGTGTAAAGCCCAAGAACATATGGAGGTTTACATACCTCTCCAGCCTATGTTCACATGAAATATTTGGTCACAGAGCCAACTTCTCTACTTTTTTACTATATGTAGTTATGATTTACTGTGAATCACAATTCTGCTGATGACAGATATAAATATGCAAGCAATTTTCTTTTATATGTTGGTGAATTTACTGGAGTTTTCCAGAAAATAATCCACATGCCTGTGTTCTTTGGTCAAAATTTGTTGAAGAAAAGTGAAGCATACTAATGAAAGTAGCAAATGCATTGGTTACAGGTACACTACTTATAATTCCTTTCCACTTCAGTGGTATAAACCATTGAGAGACAAGACTGCGTACTTACTGGTATAAAGCATGCCCTTCTTAGTGAAATTTGGTTCATGGGGTTTTGATAGGTGGTATCAGAAGGAAGGAGCAAGATCAGATCCGCATGAGTCCACAGTTTTGATATGCCCCAGTATCATAATTTGTTCAACTAACTGCAGAATAACAAATGTGTTAAACATTCCATTTTTTTATTTGAGATATTGCTGTTTGTAGTGTATTTTGGAATGTGCATTTTATTTACATAGAATGACTACAAATTGAGATTTTTCACTTCAGTATTTGCATAGATGTCATTGTCACTGCTCATGTAATGTTTATCCGCTACATTTATTTTTCTTATAAAGTGAGAGTTGTGCCTGATCCCAAGAAAGCATGAGTTACAGAACCCAGGATTAGAATATTTATATAGTTTTGTTGTAATGATGTTTTTTTATCTTGTGTGGGTTGAAATGAAGTCTTTTGGCACTTAAGTCACAAGCAGGCTCTTACACCAGCCCCAGATAATGTATAAGAGATTGGAGCATTTGGGGAATGATAAATGACAGGAAAAACGAAAGTATTTGGAAAAAAACCTGTCCCAGTGCAACTTTCTCCACCACGAATTCTATACATACCACCCAGAGACTGAACCTGGGCCTCTGTGATGAGGAGCCATCAACTGCCTGAGCCATGGCATCATCTGATAAAGATGTCTGTATTAGTCTTTGTGCTTGCTGTGGAAATTTCATATTTATATTGCAGTGATATGTTAAATACTGAGTACTTCCTACAGCATATAATGCTGTATAGCCTGTTAATTAAAACTTAACACTTCCTGCTCATACCAACATTTCAGTACATGTTTTTAGGTAGAAATGAAAGGAATGAAATTTTGTAAGATGGAATTGAACTGCATTTGTCTGCATAATATGTTCGGAAATCTTTGCGTTTTATTTAAAAATGAATGTTACAATATAGCGAATGGAATTGTGTTTTACAGGGTAGCTCATTGCAATTCAGATTTTCTAACATTTTTCCTTCTTACGTACAGTTATGGCTGATTCAACATTTACAAAAGACTATTGGTAATATGACAGTAGCATCCAGGCCATTCAACCACATTACAGACTACAAGTTACCAGTATGTCTAATATGCATTTACATTTTCAAACATTTTGTAGTTGCATCACCCCAAGTTCTTTTCTGGTTCAAATGTCACAGTGTGCAATGTCTGAGATACATAACTGCCCCTCAAGTGGTGGGGGGGACTCTTGAGGGCAGAAACAGATCCAGTTTCCGAAATGTCGTGTTTCCTATTTTTTAGAATACTGGACAGTGGAAAAGGCCCCAAAACCCAGTAATTCTGAGAGTTATACTCCATCGTCAGAACCCTTTAGAAAGATGTTGTTTTATACTCAGTATTATTAGGACAACAGGGTGAAAATTGTGCGTAATCCCAGATTTGAAGATTTTGAGGTTCAAGTAGTGCCTCAGTTTTCTTTAATGTGGATATGTTTTACACACAGGGTACCATGGTTTAGGCACATGTTGTAATGAAAGAGAGTTAAAATGTCGAAAATGTAGGAATTATTTATATTATTTAAAGACTTCAGTTGTGTGGCTTTGTTTTATGCATGTACTTTCATAACTGTCGAGTGGATAGCATTTATACTTTGTATATATGAGATTCCAGGCTCAAATCTAAACCTGGAGACCAGCTGTAATGACAGGTTTTTCATGGTGTTCCTCAGGTCTTCCAACAAATGTTGGGGTATCCAAAATGAAGACACATTTTTTGAGAAAGTGAATAATAAATCATTTAACAATATTAGATATTTCTTTGGGTACTGGGGAATAGGTCAATTGCATACTTGAAAGTGAGATTCTTAAAGAACATAACACACACACAACATTTTTCATGGGTTAGAAATTAATGATATTAACATTCATTCATTCATTCATTCATTTATCAGTAATCTGTCAGACGACAGGTCCACAGTCTCTTCCAAAACAGTTCCTCCACTTAATGCGATCTAGAGCTTTCTCCTTCAAATGAGAATATCCTCTTCTGTCCCCAAGATCATCCAGCATCTTCTTACGTCTTCTGGTCACTTCTATCCGCCCCTCTATCTTTCCTTCAATAACTTCTTTTAGAAGGCAGTTACTGCTTAAGATATAGTAACATATTTTAATATAATTAACTTCAGTAAAAAATATTATCTTTGTTTATCACCCATTAGGAAAGTGTTTCAGAAAGTGAACAGGACTTGAGTTTTGCAGTATTTTAGTTGACTTTATTGTTATTATATCTTACATATTGTGACTGTCCATGTAGTTAGTTAGTTATTAGAGAGGGTGGGTTTCCCCATGCACTTAGACCAGTATTGGTCCATTGTGCTTCCCTCTATGATATTCTACCAGTCTCTATACCCTACCGATATTGGTGTGTACCATCAGTCCTGACCGAGCCAGCGAGTTCGCCTCTACTGGCTTGGCGGTATCTATAATGCTTCCCCCATCTATCGGAGGCGTTAGAGACTACTGTTGGGCGGGAAATGTCCTGAATTTGGCTCAGTGACCTCCTTTGGAGATACGAGGTTCTTTTACATGCTGTAAAGCTACGACACGGGACCCACAGCTTAAAGTCCCTCCCGGGGGACTTGTTCCCTGAATTTTTCTACCCTTAAAAATTCCACGACCTCCGCTGGGTTTTTGAACCCGCGTACCATGAGTCATGAGGTGGGAACGTTACCTCTAGACTACGGAGGCCGCTGACTGTCCATGTAACTAGGAGTATCATGTTTTTACTGAATAATTGTCAACTGCTGTATGTAAGGTACAGACAGTCATTATGCTCTAGCAGGGCAAGGCAGTTTGAATGGTTTTGTACTTTGCATTGTGTTAATGAACATAATGATTGTGTCATTCCAGTTTCCCATAATAAATTTCACTACTACTGTAGTAGATCAGAATGGTACCAAATGCTAAAATATAGCGGTTACAACAGCTGCTTCATATTCAGAAGGTCCTGGGTTCAAATCTCAGACTGGAGACTGGACATATTGGTGGAGGTTTCTTGCAATGATCCTCAGTCCCTCCAGAGAGATGCCAGGATAGTAATGAAATTGGCCCATGTTTACTTTCTCCCATATCCTTGCCATTTCATTATTTACCAATCACCCAAAGCCTTGAACTTCTGACTTGAAGTAAATCAGAAGTAAATAGGCCTAAATAAAACATTTAGGGTCATCTGTTTATTAACATTGACTGTAGCCAGTTTCAGAACTAAAATGCACACACCTTGAGAATGAATATGAAATGTGTCGTTATCTATTATGCTAGACACTGGGCACAGGATTTTATGTAGAGGAAAAAGTTAAGGAAAATAGTATTTGCTTGTATTGCTTCTGTTTGTCTTACCACATGTTTAAATTCCTGCCTGTATTGTATATCTTGCTTGGTAATCCTTTTACAGTGATTAAAATTATAAATACAGACGCAGAATGCAGTTATGCATACACCTGCTGTGTTAATAGATTCAGGAGAAATGACATACATGTCTCATGCTTTCATGGGCACAAGTATCAGGAACACTATACATTCAGTGACCAGTTTGGATAAGTATCATTGGCACTCTGTCTCTGATAGCTGCAGTGGATTAAAACATGTCTTCTGGTTTTTCTCTTTTTCTCCATGTTCCCATTTCCTTATCCATTTAGTGGCATGGTTTCAGCATCAGCTGTAGATGATAGATGCTATATAGTAGGCAGTGACAGCGGCTTGCTTCAGCCCCTTGAGTTATGTGTGCCTCCCCCTTCACCAAAGCTTTGTATTACCCCCCCAACTCCCAGTATTGTTTCTCCTACATCTCCTCCACTGTCTAATGAACAGCCTAAAGAAAGCCTTTTGCCGACTTTAGTTGGGCCAGGAATTCCTGGTGTTGCTAAGTTGAAGTCTAAAAAGAAGAAATCAAGGCATCCAGTTGTAGTTTTACCTCGATACTTGGCAGCAGGCTCAAAAATAGATCATTCACTAACACATCGTCATCACTTGCCACGGCCTGAATATGGGCGTCATTTGTCTCAGCCTGCTATGGATGTGCATGGCATTGCCTCATCCTGTAAGAAAATGGGTCAATCTACGCAGAGTTTAACAAGCACACTGGAAGAATCATCATTGAGAAACCTGCTAAGGCAAGAAGATATGCGCACAGAGGCACATTGTGGAGGTAGGATTTACAGGGGGTTGAGAGCAATACGTTTATTTCCTCAGAACAAATTATCCAAGAAACTTATATCCCTGAGAACAAGATTACAGCCTGATTCTTCAGTAGATGAAAAGGAATCTGAGATTGGTAATGCGGATGTAGTGACTGACAGAGTCCAGATTGCTTGTGCTAAGAAGTCAAAAGTTAAATTTGAAAGGCGACACAGTAGATCGTCAAGTGATTCAATGGCAGCGGCTATCATAAGGTCTTTAATGGATAGTAACATAACTGGATTGGATCGAGTTGTGGAAGTTAAAGAAAGTCCAGGATCTTCTCCTAGTTCACCTTCAAGAAGGGAAAGCTATACTAGTATTGAGCTTTCCAAACATGCTCTCGGATATTCTGACAAGGTATCTGAATTAGACAGCTCACCAGTTCAAGAAGGTCCCCCTGATGTTCATATAACTGTCTCTGAATCTTTTCTTCGCCTTCCATCAAATGATGATGGTCCAGAACTGAGATATGTTGATGGTCATCTTATATCAAACACTTATTCAAATGTTTCATCAACATCAGATTCATCAAGCTCAGAAGAAGAGGCTTCAGAAGATTATTCACTTGATGTTCCTGTTAATGATAAGTCACCGACTTACTGTACGTCTACTACTCCTGTAATACCTTCTCAATTGGATGTAATGAACACAGTCTCCATTGTTCTGTGGGACTGTGGTAGTAATGTTGGTGAGCTTCATTCACCAGTGGTTAATGGTAGCAGTACTGAAATAACACCGATCAGTAATGTACCAGTCTTAGAACCGACTACAGTTGACAGTCCACAGACAATAGGTACATCAATTTGTTTAGCTGGCACTGAACAAACAAATGCATATTGTTTTGGTGAAGGTAAGACAAACTTGAATTTATACCAACAAGAAAGCGAAGCCACTGATAGTGCTTCCTTGGTGGAGAAAGTAAATATGACAACGATACTGCGTCAGTCTGCTGATACGCGGTCTGTTTCAGTGCAACAGAACAACGATCCAGAGAACGTGCCTTCTTTTGTTAACAAGATTGCTGGGAACACCAAAACTGACTTTGAACGAAACTGTAGCTTTTCTCTACCAGTGAATGACAGTGGAGAGGAGAACATACCCACATCAACTGCAGGTGATTATGTATCTGTGGAAGTGCCATCAAATTATATTTGTACGCCATGCATACACACAGAAAAGATGAAATCTGAGAAAGAATATTTACTTTTACAAGATTCTGGAATTGATAATGACCATTCATCTTACGCATCAATATCAGAATATAGTACACAGTTAATGCAGGAAAATATGTTATCTGTTTCTGAGGAAACTGTGCATACAGTTGAAACAAGCAGTTTCTCTGGCATACTTTCCTTGCCACAAAATGAAAACACTTCCATTGCTACTCCAGGTCCTAGTACCACTCCTAATGTGTTGCCTAACCAGGAGAATGTTACATATGTCTGTACATCAGTTGAAGAAGGGTCCACCAACGGCCTCTCAGCTGGTAATAGTGTTCATGTTAGCCCCCTTGTAAAAACAGATAATGATAATAGTGCCTGTAAATTAGATGTTGTACTTGATGTTAGTGATAGTTGCAAGACTAATAGTGTGATTGGTATGCAGAACTTGCCTGTTGGGAAGGTTAGTGTTGGTATGCTAAACATCCCCACATCACCCCTTCACAAGAGTCAAAGTGCAACCACTCTGTGTTCATGCCCCACTGCTACTGTCAAGCATGATACTAACGATGAGCAAGCAAGCCCTTGCTGTGGTGGAGATTTGCAATTCCACAACATCAAGCATGGCCCCTGCTTCGCTCCACCCAGCAGGCAGCAGCAGCAGCAGCAGCAGCAGCTATTTTCTGGTGGAGAGGAAGAGAGGCAGCTCACTGGCTCACCTCAACAAGCTAGACCTGTGTCTTCTACTAGTTCCAAGATATCACCATCTCCTGCCAAGCTGTCGAACCTTCCTGCCATTCACCGGAGATCATCAGACTCTGATCTTAGCATCACACCTAAAGGTAAACACATATTTAATTATTTGATGAGTTTGTAGTAGTTTGTAATCTGCGCCAGATATTACGAGTGTTGGAACTTTAATAGTGGCAACACTGCTGTAGAGACGCCATGCAACGGAACCAAATAATGTCGATTGTACCACACGTTAGTTACATACCTACCTTACCTCAGAGCAAATGGACTTTCCCTTCCCACATCATGCGCATGCGCAGTGACGAGAAGAACAGACCCTCATGTTAGCTGGTGGTCTAATGTAGTGTTGTCACGATGTTTTCAAAATAGGAACAACGGAGTTGGATAAAGATTGAATGTGCCAGAGGCTGTACAGCATGGCAGTGTCATCAAGGTCTTCAAGAGGCTTGTGGGGAATCTGCATTGCCTTACAGAACAGTGGCAATGTGGGTAAAAGCCTTCAACGAGGGATGCCAAAATGTGGCAGACATGCGTCAGCCAGGTCGTCCTAGTGTCAGTGAAGAAGTGTATGCTCTTTCCGCGTTACTGGAGAGTGATTGACGCCATACGATTCGTGAGCTGGCCCAAGAGACAGGATTAGCGTGTACGACTGTGCTTCACATTCTGAAGGAACACCTGGGCATGAGAAAAATTGCATCACGATGGGTTCCGCATTATTTGACAGAAATACAGAAATGGCAAGCTGTGGCTGATTTGTTTGATCAGTGGGGCTTGGAAGTGCTGTACCATCCACCATACTCCCCAGACTTAAGCCCTTGTGACTTCGACTTGATCCCTAAGATGAAGGAGCCACTTCGTGGCATTTGCTTCAGAACTGTTCCAGAGATTCTTCAGGCAGTAGACCACTCCATTTGAACTATCAACACAACAGGCGCTGCTAAAGGTATCCTACGACTTCCACATCGCTGGCATTGGGTTGTACACAATGCTGGTGACTACATTGAAGGACAGTAAAACTTTGAAACATGCATCTATTTTGTATCAGTTGTAAATAAATAGTTGCCACTATTAAAGTTCCAACCCTTTTATATGGCAGTTAAATTAAGGTGGAGTTAGGCAGGATATGTAGCACGCATGGGGAAATGAGAAATTCTTGCAAATTTTGAAGGGAAAACCTGAAGTGAAATGACCATTTGGGAAATGCAGACGTAGATGGGAGGATAATTTCATTCTTTTTTAGGAACAATGTGAAGGGATGTGGGCTACTGTGAGGATGGTAATGAAGCTTCAGATTCCATAAAAGAAGGAATATTTTGATTAACTTTTCTAGGAAGACCCTGGATTGTGGAGCTTTAAGTTTTGTTTCCTCTAATTCTGCAGTAGAGAGAGGAACTTTGTGGTAATCATGATTCCCCTTCAAGCCAAATATCTCTGCAGGTTTAAGATGATTGCAAATTTCAGTAACTAAGTGACCCTTCTGTGGAAAGGAGTTTTTTTATTGCTAGTGGGATGGGACTAAGTCCCTAGTACTGCGGCCACCTGTGGCCTATTGTACCAGCTCCAGATGATAGGTGAGGGTGATTGTGAAGCAGTTGGTGGAATAAAGATTGGCAGGGGAAACCGAAATACTCAGAGAAAACCTGCCCCAGCGCCACTTTGTCCACCCCAAATCCCACTTGACCAGACCTGGGATTGAACCCAGGCTGCCGTGGTGGGAAGCCAGCTACTAACCGCTTGAGCTATTGCGCGGTCTAGTTGCTCAGTTAGTCAAAGGTTTGTTGCCATGTTCACTTGAGCCTGCCAATACTCTTTCCTGAAACTGATACATCCAGTTCTGTCTTAAGATCAACTGTAAGTTCATCCTTCCATCTGTGCCAAGGTATCCCATGTGTTTCCTTCCCTTCCATTTAGGGTTTTCAGTTAAAATTTGTATGCATTCATTATCCCTTTCAGACACGATACATGCCCAAGATGTTTAATGACATATTTTTATTAATTTTATTTTTTTGTATCAATTGTAGCAGTCATGATCAGCTCTGGTATATTTCTTATGAACAAAATTTTGTACTCTGAAGCTTGAAAGTTGAAATATTCAGTATATTGTGTATCCTAATTGTCTAATCAGTTAATTTGGCCAATTTGTCTATAGTGACAGCAGTCACTGATTATTCACTGTTGCTGTAACTATGAGAAGATCTTGTAAATTGACAAAACTGACATACTGAAACAGCAACAGGAAGGAATGATAATCAAATTATGCAATATTGGCAAGTTGAACATATATTTTCCAACAGTTTTGACAGATCATCATTACTGTGCTTTGGTCTGTTGGAGGAAGACTCAAGTTATGTAGTATATATAGTATTTTGTGTAAGGCTGTATTGATACAGCAATAAAGTAAGTATGGAATGTGTTGTCAAGGTTTTGTGATTATAGATGGGGTTTGGATTGGTAATCTCATTTATTGAACTCTTACAACTCGTAACTATAAGTAAGGATTATGCCCTTAATGTTCTACACACTTCACAAATCACTGTAAGGCATATTAGAGCTTCTCAGTCTGTTACAGTCTTCACTGCCATTGCTTGGTTGCGGTTTCCAATGTTGGACATTCCCCTTCCTCTGGGTTCCATTGTGGGGCCATTATTTAGCAACTGCTGTTGTATAGTTGCTTATTTTGCTGTTGTTGCCTAGCAATGGGTCTACATGCCAAAGAATTATAGCCTTTAGGATAGGGTGCCCATAATATTTTTTTTTCAAAGAACAGGACATTTCCATTTTTCCCCTAAAGACTGGGGCATTGGTAAAAAACCAGGACATGAACACTAATATTCTTCATACTTAAGTAGCTACTTGTGCTGTTATTGGAAGCTTTGTTTTGAACAGCCAGTTTATGTTTTTTTTTGTTTTCTCATGACTGATGATGCCCAACCGACCACCATATGCAGTGCAAAATTTCATGATGCATAACGTGCGGTCAGCATTCTCATTCACACTTTTAATAAACAGATATTCGCTCTTAATACGGTCATTAATACTGCACTTTCGTTTTTCCATCACTATATGGATGAAAACCGATGAATTCTTGCAGGCTGTCACAACACAACGTAACAGTCGACAAAGAATGCAGAGAATGATGTGAATTGAACTTCCGTTATGGAAGAAAATCAAAATGCTACCAGCGTAAATGAAAAAAAGACATATTACCAACAGAGAAACTAATAATGTGTGAAATTGTGTTTTGTGGATTAGCCATAAGGAGTGTTAACATCGTTGTTGAAATGCCGATTGCAGAGAATGGCATCCATTACCGAACGGTTATTGACAGAAATAATTATTACAAAAATGGAAAAAAAAAACAATAATAGGACGAATGGGAACCATGCTTTAGGATTCATTATATCAACCCATATAGGATAAATAATGTGCATAAGATCGTTGTTGAAAAGGTGCTTCAAACAGATGAATTCTTTTTTAAATGTTGCTAATCATCTCTCATGCAGAAATAAATAGATTAGCATTGTGATTCACATTGAAATATTTGCATAAAAAGGGAAATATTCTGTAGTTATTAATAATAAAATTCAAGATTTTGTCAGTTACAGCCATTTCCAACTCTTCACCATGTTAACAAAATTTAAATACAAACTTATTTAATGTTGGAGGTTTTCATAAATGACAATATGTAATGTGAGCTTTTTACTCCATTTTATATTTTCTTTCTTTTTTTCTTTTTGGTAGGAAGCTACATGAAACGTAAGTAATCTAAATGCTTGCAGAGGAGGAGGAGTGTTTGTATAGATATATCTGTGTTGCAGGTTCATTTATGCATTTAATATTTGCTATTTACTTTAGCTGATTCCTTAATGTAAGTGTTTTTCTGTCCTGCTGTTTAGTCATGTGTTGATTTCGCATCACATGCTGTTTGAACTACTGTGGTAAATTCAGTTTTGTTTTACATGATTATTTTTTTTTATTTATTTTAGGATAGTGCACCAAGATGTGATAGCTTACACAAAACATTACTCGGCCTACATATGCAGTTGTTTTAAAATGCATGATAGTGTTGATCATGGTGTTTAAGATAGTGAACATACCTATGGATTTCATGTTGAGAAGACTCTCATATGTGGTTAACCTCTGAACGTGTTTTGTGTTGTATTTTCTATGTCCTAGAGGCAGCATATTAAAAAAAAAGTAATCATAAACATATTATTTAATGTTGTGCCAGAATACTCTGACACAATCCATATGTTACATGTCACCTGATTTGTGATAGACGCATGTTTGAATTGGTGTACACAATGAATACTATGTATAACATACATTGTGTGTATGTGTGTATGTGGCTATTAATGATTATGTATGATATTTTCTTGCTTTAAGTAAAACTAACTACAATTTGAATAAATGTAGTGTAA
>NW_019719375.1:241208-262154 GCF_002891405.2 Cryptotermes secundus | reverse complement strand
TATGTGTGTATGTGTGTATGTGTGTATGTGTGTATGTGTGTATGTGGCTATTACTGATTATGTATGATATTTTCTTGCTTTAAGTAAAACTAACTACAATTTGAATAAATGTAGTGTAATATGTGTGTTCTTTTATTGTTGAACAGTGTCCAGAGTGATACATGTTAGTGAAATATTAGTAAATTTTTATCATTCAGAACAAAACAAAGGTACTGGTTTATTTGTAAATAAATTCAAGCTGTAACTTTCACATCTGTCCAGAGTTTCTTCTGATGATAATTCATCACTGCTGTTACCCTACTGTTGGGTAGATAATTAGATGATCTCCATGCACAGCACTTTATTACATCAAATGTGGTAAGGTACATTGAAGTTTACCATTTCAGACACAACAGAATATTAACAATTATGAGAACTGGTGAGGAAGTTCCAGAGCTGAATTGTTTTTGTACTGTTGTAAAACGTGGAACATTACGTGCTTCATGCATTTAAACATTCTGTAGTTGAGATACAAATATGAGCATTCGTTTGTTTTTATTGGCCACTTTCCTTTCTTAAATAAAGGAGGTAGGCTTCTGAGATCATCCTGCTGTCTGCGTCTGATAATTGTTTTGTGGAATGCAAAATAAATAAATAGCATAGCAGCTGTGCAAATGTTTTCTTCCACTCTCACTTTGATTGTGATAACTAATGAACTATTGAGTTAGGCTTGTGAAATCTGGTATGCGGAACATAAGTACTCGTATATGTTCACATTGTGGCTAAGGTGCGAAACATCGAGACTGTACCCAACAAATTCAGTGTGGGAAGACTGTGTATGAAAGGAGTAAGTTATTTGCAAAACTAAAATAAAGGAATGACAGTGATAGTGTTTTGGTGTAAAACTAGATATTAATGCAGTAGGAGAAGTAGTCTTTATAGGAATTCTGCTTCAAACTCTTTGTCTTTTGTGAAATGAAAGTGTAGTGGGTGGGTGTAGAAGGACAGGACCATATGTTACAAAGTTTCTTCTTGCTGAGGGTGTTTCAAGTTTGAAATTCATCAGTAGCTGCCTGCAGTGATCAAAAGAATACTCCTGTCATTGTATCTGAATAATTAAACACTTGTATAAGTCAGAAATCCATCCTTGATGTTGCCAGAAATGTGTTGCTTTACTGTCCGCGATGCAAATATTTGTTTTGCTAAGACCTGTATCGGACAACAGTTCTAGAGGAAATGGGCTGAGAAGTGCTTCAACATCCTTCTTATAGTCTGTACATGGCTCTCAGTGATCTCCATCTGTGTGGACAACTGCAGGAGTCAGTAGGAGACCAGAAGCTTGAACTTGATTGCAGGTCCTACAGCATGTCCATAGTTTCTTACAGAGGCTTAAAGAAACTTCTCTTCTGCTGGATTTGTGATGCTTGTTCCATGATTAAAAAAATATGTGGAATTCAAGGGGATTTTATACATGAAGATAAATAAAAGTGTTAACATTTGTACAAGGTACAAAATGAAATTCCATTTTGGAGTTTTTGTGTGCTCCTCATGTGAAGTGACTTTATCAGTCCTCTTAATTGTTGGTCGCAGTGACAGAAAATGACATGTATGTTCGCTCAGTCCTAGCCACATAGGTGTTCTGAGGAAGCTAACAGGAATCATAATGACATACAGTGGGAATGACGTTTAAATGCTCTCAGGTTTACATATACATGTTTTGAAGGAAATGTGATTCTCATTTCAGACCGTGTAAGCCGAAGGTTTAGATTGAAATTTATGCTATTTTTTGCAATTAACGGACAAATTATATTAATTTTATATTTATCACATCTAACACCAGAGGCTACAATTGAGCATCATCTAACACCAGAGGCTACAGTTGAGCGTGATCCTTAGCCAGTTTCATCAGTCTCCATTCCTCACAATCTGTTTCCTTAGGATGTCTCGTAATCTTATGCTTCAGTGTCTTTCTTGGTATTTCTGTTGGAAAGGCAGTATGTTTCCCCACAGACATTCCCTATGCATTCATTATCTTTCACCCCAAGAACATGCCAGTCTCATCATTTAGTTGCTGTCATGTCTTATTGTAGTATTGAATTAATTATGTTAGTGTTTGAATGATATGAATTATAATGTGAATTTTCTGTGCTGTTTTAAAGTGTGGAAATCTCATGATACATTTGAGTGCAGGCTATATGGAAATTATTTGAATGCTTGGAACTAATTAATATGAGAATAAATAGAATAATGTAATCCAGTATATTATATATCCAGAAATATAAATTTGATAAGAAAATGTGCCTCTTGACTATAAGTAGTGGGTGAATATGATCCCAGGAAGATAATTTTAGTTTATGATAATATCCATTCAGACAGAAAATGTACACACTATTACTGGGATAGCCTAAGCATACAGTATACCTTTTATTTACTTTCCTTTTCAGGTAACAGCTTAACAGGAAGTGATCGTTCATCGGTTATGGGTGGTCACTTGCGACAGGGACCTGCTGTGGTTCGACCATCAATGAATCAGGAGAGTTTGGATATGATGGAGTATCCATTCCTTACTATGTCTAAATATCCTCCTGGCTTCATAATGCACTTAGGTATTATGCTGTGTCATATCTTAACACATTAAGGACTGTCGATTTAAATATTTAAATCATCCTGAGGTCGCCATTATTAAACCTACTATCCTAACTTGTGCACTGTTCACTTAGAAATGAATATAAAATCTCATAATTAATTTTATGAACTAAAATTTCTGGAGAACACTTACCAATGCTCCTAAAAGTGCTTGAGGGTGAGATATTTCTGGAAACATTCCCCTTTGTGAAGTGGCATTATACAGAACTTGCAGATGTAGACATACTCCTTTTTTTGTGAACTGTGCAAATACGACATTGCCTAGAAGGATGCTTCCCCTTGGAATGTTCACTCTCCACAATTTTCACGAGGGTATGTTTCCGCATATCACCCGAGAGTCGCCCTGGGGGGTTATCTTTGTAGTCACTGCCATGATAACCTCAGACTTCATATCTTAACAATTAATTAATGCTCTTTCTTGTTCTCGAGCAAGTTGGCTCAAGTAGTGATATTTCTGATTTGTGTTTGGGAGATATCGAGCTCAAATTTTGGCCAGGACACATATCGTCCTCAGTGAAGGTTTTGCGGATTTACTCAAGCACCTCAGGTAAATATCAGGATAGTGTTACTGTTAGGTCATAACTACTTCCTTGCACATCTTTCCAATTTGTTTTTCACTCTTCATCCTGCTATTTGACACTGTATTGTCTGAGATACCATTAGAATTGTTAAATGAACCATAAATAAATAAACGTTCCTGTGTAATATTTCTATTTTACTTTTATGCCTATGTTCCTGCACTATATTTTCAGAAGTATAGGGTGCACCATGATTTTTCAGTAAATATTTATGAAGACAGAATGTACATATTTGTGCTTGTGAAGGCACCAGTTTTTTTGCCTGGGTTTCTCCTAAAATAAGATTAAGGTGAAATTTTCGCTGTGCTTAATTAAGCACCATGCCATGAAGTCGTATGCGGGCGTGAAGGTATACCTCCACTGTTGAGGTGAGTGGTGAGTTGTCAACTCCCATTGGATGTGAGGTTGGGTGTGCCCCAGAACTGGACTGGACACTGTAGAAAAGAGAAAAGTCTCTCCTGGCCATCCATCCTGTAGGTCTTTACTATTCCAGCTGATGTATCCTGGCACCTCTTTACTTTACTGAAATTGTTGATTATTTATTATGACAATCAAATTAACATTTCATTGACCTAAAGAAAAAGTACTAAAAGTGGGAAAGGATGTGATGTCAGATGATTACTTTTGTAAAAAACAAATATATTGTCTTCTTCCAAATATAAATAATGATGATGATGCTGCTGTATATGTTACAGGTGGAACTGTTAGTTCAAGGTCTGTGAAATTGCTAGAGAGAATAACAAACTTGGAAGAGCCTGAGACACGAGATGCATGGTGGACAGAGATCAGGATGGAAGTGCGATCACATGCGCGTGCTCTGGGCTGCAATGTTGTGCTGGGCTATTCAGAGAACACAAGTATATGTGATGATGTGTGTGTTTTGAGTGCATCAGGAACTGCAGCTGTCATTAATCTGCAGTTCAGTACAAATGTGGAACAAGACACTAGTGGCCAGCATCTTGTCTCCAGGGTACATATGCACAACAAGGAACTCATGACCACCTCGCTGGACAGGACTGACTTTGAACGAGAAAAGACTACTCCCCAGAAAGGCGATTTTACACTGCCATTCATGGTAAAACATTATAGAGTTCATAAATACCATTTATAATTATGCAGTAATGCAAATGAGAATGTAAACCCTGGCAAATGTCTCCCAGGTTTCAGAATTCCATTATTTTCTCTTCTAAGTTATTACTTATGGTTAGAATTAATAATTTACTTCAAAATAAACCATTATTGTTTGCTTTCTGATTTTGAATCTAAATTTATGAATGTTGCTTTATTGTTTAAGATTTGAAATTTTCAATATCGTGAAGATTTTTATAGTGGTATTCTGGGTTATGACACTGTGGTCTTTGTGTTTTCAGCAAGGTAGCAAAGTACGGCACCTGTCTGATGGATATGAGCTTGATCCAGTTTCAACCTGTTCTGTTTGTCACATACCATACAGTGAATGTAGTGTACCATTTCGAGTCACCATGCTTAAATGTGCTATATGTAGGTGAGTTAAGGTTAATTGTGTAAAAGTCTGTATTTGGAATTTACAGAACATCCATGTTTTTTTTGTGTTGTGTTGTGTGTTGCGCATGCGCACACGTCTGCACTGAAGATGGAGGCAGTATGTTCCTCTGGAAGATTTGTACCCACCTACCAGATTACACAGTGACATAATCCAGAAGGCTGTAATGTTGACCGCCCCTGTGGTCTAGTGGTCAACGTTCCTGGCTACAGATCCAGAGGACCCGGGTTCGATTCCCGGTGCCACTAGATTTTTTCTCAGAAATAGTTGGTCTGGAATGGGGTCCACTCAGCCCCGTGATGATAATTGAGGAGCTATTTCAAGGAAATAGCGGCTCTGGTCTAGAAAACCGAAATTATTGGCTATGGGGATTCGTTGCACTGGCGACACGACACCATCTATTTGCAAAAGTTGACACTAACTTCGCCAACAAGCGGCGGTCGCTGGTTGGTATAGTTCGCTTGTGGACTACGGACAACGGACTTTGTTTTTGTTTATATGTTTATGTCATGTATGAAGTTTTGGCTTCTTTTATAACTTCTAGAGCACTCCCCTACAGTATAAACATAAACATAAACATAAACATACAACAGTATGAAAATTGTCAGCGAATGAAATTATAATGTTGCTTTTGGGCAAACATGTGTTGATAAATAATTGTTTATAATTGGTTTTGCATTCATTTCACTGGAAATAAATTTGTTGGCCACTGTTGTACAGCTGATTGTTGCAAACATAGTATAGTGTGTCACAGAAATTACATACATTTTGTTGGTAGTTTAGAAAATATCCTTACACTTCTTTTGATGGACTCTGTGTTTTAATTTTTACAATATGTTCAAGTATATTGTATCTGAGGATTCTCTTGTCATGTTGGGGTCTTAGGTGTGGATTTTATTGTGTATATTGGGCATACACTGTAAGAGGAAACTGTGAAGATCCTGTTTGTTTTCCTTTTCACATACAGACGTGGCAAAGTACCAGATGTTTTGTTCACAACTATTGAGCTTCCAGAAGGAGTTTCAACGACAGGCAAAGGCTGTTTTCTGCAAGCCTATGTTTGTAGACCGAAACGAGACTGTAGGGGTGAACTGAATGCTAAGGAAATCTCTGATGGCTTACCATTCCTAGAGTATGAGCTGCATCGTCTTCTGATCAACAAACTGAAAGTGAAGGGCATGAATTCTATATTTGGGCTTAAGGTAAGGGAAATTTTAATTAAAGAATCCTGTAATGTGCATTCGCTTGCCAGCCAGCTTCCTTTTTATGTGTTTGCTGCACAGCAGGCATAGACTGAACACATGTATGGAAAATTATGTGTGTTCATCTAAATGTTTTATGTCAAAAATGGCTGGATGGATTTTGATGAAATTTGGTGTTAGAAGTTCTTACAAAAGTTTCTAGAGCCATTTCAGTTTTATGAAGATTGGCATCATACAAGTATGTATCTGAAGGGAGTGTTATACAGAGAGCACATGAAAATTCTGTGTGTCATTTGTGGCTTGGACGAGGTATGTAACAAGGTTCCAAGGAACATATATCTTATAATTAGAAATTTTGGAAAGAATATGAGAACACTGATGTTTTGAATACTGTCAATGACACTTATGTTGTTTGTGATTGGTATTGTTCTCCCTGGACTGTAGGTACAGGTGTCTATAGGAGAAAAGATGCTGGTTGGTTTAGCCACAGGCACTGCCGTCTACCTTACACCGCTACCTATGCCTCCCGTACCCAAAGTATCAGCAGACAACACATGGGCTGATGATAAGAAACTGACAGAGATCCAGAAACTTCTGCAAGACACTGTTAAGAAAAACCGAGAGGTCTATCAGCTTAAACCTCTAATTGTAAGGAAGAGACCCATGGTGTATATTTTAATTTTTGTATATCAATTTACTTTTTAGTTTTCTGGGGAAATTTGATATGTATTGTTGTAAAGTATGTCTGGATTTTATAGTGTTACAGATATATCTCTATGAAAGCATGATATTGTTGTGATATTTTCTTACAAATAATTTAAATTAATTGTTATTTACAATACTGAGTGTAAAGAAATTGTACCAGGGGCTTTTCTCTGTTTCAAACTTGATATTTTATCCTCATTAGAAGACTTGTAAGTCTTTCAGTCATCATTCTGCCCCAATTCCATCCTAATTGTTCTTTTATCTCATACTGCAGATTATTCATATTGTCACTTGTGAAAATTGAACCCAGTACTTGTTTGTATTATTTTTAGGAGCTTGAATTTCAGTCAAATGGTAGAATTCCAGCTTCTGATACTGAGGAATCAGATGACGAATTACCAGACCTGGATTTAGCAACAGGCAACAAGGATACTTGTGTGTTAGAGGTACAAGATCTATTTATAAGCATGCATTTTTTCTGAGAAATAAATAATATTATTTATGGATCTAAATTGATAACTTGTGAAAAAGTTGTAACATATTTTGAGACAAACTTCTGTAGCATAGGATTTTCCAGAGTTAATATGGTGGAGTTCATTAGTGTCAGATGCATATTCTCACAATATGCTGAACAGGTGGGAAAGTTACATTGATTAGCTGTTAAATGTACAGATTGAAGAGAACTGAATTAAATGCAGAAATGCCTTCTGATGAGTGATATGTAAATACAGAGTGTTCAGTTAAGGAGACAACTTCGCAACACCACTGACCAGGCCCAACATTCCTCACAGATTGCTGCTGTAACTGCTGGTAGCAGAATGAGTCATTGGCGCTGATAAATGACTCATTCCGTTATTGGCAGTTACAGCAGCAATCTGTGAGGAATGTTGGGCCCAGTCAGTGGTGTTGCAAAGATTCCTCCTTGACTGAACGCCCTGTATATCCATCAATCACAACTTTATACTTTCAGTAAATAACTGGTAGAATCAGATTGTCAATAAATCAGTTTAGTTCATAAAAATATTTTCACACTACATGTTTCGGTCCTTTATGACTGTCGTAAGACATTAATAAATAGCAAAATATATCCATGTTGATTACTAGCATGTGATGCATTGGATCCATTGCTAATAGTCTTGTCATATAAAAAGGTTTTACATATGATTACAACGTTTAAATATACTAAAATACTTCTTGAACATTAGTAAAATTTGTATAAAATTATAATTATTTTTAGTTTGCTAAAAATTGTCCTGTTATGTATAGGGGGCTTTTATGGTGAAATGTAGTGGGGGGGTGGCTTGTAATACGTTTCACTTTTTTTTCCTTATGGAGTTTTATGTGTTGTCTGAGTGTGCATTGTGGGTGTCAGTGGTTGCTTGTGTGGTTTAGTAGATGGAATAGGTTATTTCAAATTTTGGTCCATTTATTTAGATATTGATGTTGCGTGGGTATATGATGTTGGTGCTGACAGTCACATGTCATCCTGCTTGCGTGGTTTAGTCTTCCTGGCATTCTGTGGTGGGCTCACTGGTCATGTTCTTATTTGCTGTTCTTTGTTAGGAAGTTTTTAGCATAGTGGAATTTTGTCTATGGGGCTGTTTCTGGTTCTTTGTTGAGGTATGACTCACGTTACTGATGAATGCTTAGTAACTGATACACGTTTTGACGAGTTGTAGGAAAAAAGTATGTACTTGTCAGATTCTGGAAGAATTTATTCATGCATAATTAGAAACATTATACTGTGAGATTCATATCTTCACTCATATTGTGCTGGATTATCCTTGAAAATTTGGTAGTTACTGGTCAAGAAACTGCATATTATGTGGAACCCCCAAATGTTCGTTATTATATTCACAGTATTGCTAGTATAATAAGCCATTTTGTTTGAGCTTTATTTTCTTAACAGTCATTATTTCTCCAGCAATGACCCTACACTTCCAAATTTGGTGGACCAATTTTTTAGACACAGAAACAGAGACAACTTTGGTGCCAGATGTGGGGTTATGGTTGCTAAGAGAATATGCTCAAACAAAATGGTTTATATGGTACCTTGAAAGATGGAAAAATCAGAGAAGGTGAAAGTTGCGTGGGTTGATGTCTAATCGCTGTTTTTGGTATTAAGGCTATTGAAACTCTAGGTTCTCTTACCTGTGTGTTAGTTATGATTAAAATTACTGATGAGAAAATCAAGTCTTTGTTTTGAGTCCGAGTTCTGAAATTAATGCTTTTTATATTAGGTGGATGATGCAGAAGATGTGGATGTAATCTCACTTTTGATTGATCCTCATCCACCAGAAGGCTTTTATGTGGTAAACACAGAAACTGTTCCAGGCCTGGATGACCAAGAAATTGTAAAAAATCTTCAGATGTTCACCCAAGTATGGCGAGCAAAGATCCCAACAGGCCAGCCAACTAGTGTTTTTAGTAAACACTTTCATAGACTGTTACAGGTAAGTCTTGTAATGAGACAAATTTTATTTATTAAGGAACTTCTAGTTTATTGGGTATGGCTCAGCAGACATTCAGATTTTCGTATTAAAAAACAAACTTTTTGCCCATTGTGTGGCTTGAAACTTGAAACTTGCGTTTCCTGTTTTTGTTGAAACATACTGGCATTGATCAGATATTTCCATGAGGACTAAAATAGTTGAGATATGTCCTGCCACTCCTGTGTTCAATATGCAGACTTTTAAAATGAAAAATGTAATACAGTTTAATGAAGCAAATAGAGCTATTTGCCATAAGTACCCTAAGGTGTATAAACCAGTATTTGGTAGTTCTGGCAATATGTAAGATAGCATGGGAAACTAAAATTGTTAACAGTATCTTTTAATTTACTAGACTCTACCAGTGATGGTGGGGGAATGAATGAATGTATAAGGGGTGGGCCTTCTCGGCCCTTGCACCGAGACCTACAGTGGTCTATTGTGCTTTGGGGGAATGGATACTCTTAGATTTAGTGAACAGGGCATTAATAATTAAAAAAAGGCAAAGCTATCCCATCAACAGGTCGTTGAGGCCCATAGGGTTGATTGTAAAACCATTTTTTGTTGTGTTCACAAATACCTTACGTAACCTTATGAATAATGAAATATTGTTCATTTGTCATTCTGCTGCTGTTACCTCATTTATTTGTACGAATCACATAAGTGAATTTTTCTGACACAAATGTTTGCTTCCTTACGTTTTCAGAGTGTGTACTTCAAGTTACGTCGGATGGTCCCATGTGCCCTGTGTGACCTCCAGTTTGGTGTTGAGTTGCCTGAACCAGATGAATTGCAGATCTCTGTGTTAGGTTGGATTCCTTTTCCTGTTTAACACTTTCATGGCTATGCTCTGGATATTCAATCTGATGCAGGCCATAGTTCATTGCTTAATCTGGGATATCACTCCCTCTTCGTAGCTTTTGGATTCTTTTGTATGTTCTTTCTGGTTGTGATAAGTTAGTGAACTAAGAAATAGTCAGAAGTTAATGGGCTAAATATGTGGATTGTGTTTACATTGTTAATTTTTATGGATTTATATCCATACCATTTTGCAACAGTCTGGTTGTGCATTTCTATGATGCTTCACAGCTTTTATCTATAGAATGAATTGTTCACCCTTGTTCAGATGTCTTTCAATTTGTAAAATTTTGAGGCCTTGAATGGAGCTTTTGCTCTCATCTCTAGTTTGCATGGTTGCTATGTTGGTATTTTTATTAATAGATAAATAAAATTATAAACGGTAGGCTGGTTCTTGAGTTATTAAAAAAATTTAAGGAAAGAAGGCAAAAAGTAGTGTTCAGTATTTTGCAGAGAATTAATATTTTTGGTTGCAGGAATGGCATTAGGCCTCGGAGAGCCAGAAAGGCCGAGCAGTAAGTTAAAGAAAAAAACAGTTGTTTCATCAACAAGCAAAGAAGCAATTAAAAAGGCAGATGAATGTGAATTAATCTTCAACTTAGATGAAGATCATGTAGCTCCTGAAAATCCTGCTGCTGCACCCCTACAGGTGCAGTTGGGTTGTCCAAGACCACACTCCCCACTGAGGATAAAAATCCCTCAGTCTAAACCTCATCATGTAAGTTGATTTAGTCTGCATGTATTTATAATGGGGGTTTGTCGTCAGACTGATATCTCACATGCATTTTTTTTTTAATTTATCAGTCTACTATGTTAGTGTATTCCATAGCGGCCTCATAGTCTAGGGGTAATGTTCCCACCTCATGACTCAAGGTACGTGGGTTCAAACCCGGCAGAGGTTGTGGAATTTTTAAGGGCAGAAAAATTCAGGGAACAAGTCCTCTGGGAGGGACTTTAAGCCGTGGGTCCCGTGTCATAGATTTACGGCACGTAAAAGATCCTCATGTCTAGGAGACCTCTGAGCAAAATCAGGCAAAAAGTTTCCCACCCAAGTAGTTTCCAATGCCTCCGGTAGATGGGGAAGTTATCGGGTACCACTGCCAGTAGAGGGCCGACCTCGCTGGCAGAAAGGGGAGATAGCGAGCACCAGTATCGGTAGGGTATGGCGACAGTAGAAATTAAAGGGGGACGTACAATAGACTATTAGTTGCGGTGCATGGGGAAACCCACCCCTTCTGTACTGAATAACTGAATAGTGTATTCCATGAAATGGTCTCCAACTGAGAGTACTTACAATTTTCCATTGTATAAGGTGCACTAGTAAAGATGCATAATGATGTAGGAAGGAGACGTTAAGAAGTGTTTATGAATATTTTGTTGTTATTCTTTTTAGTATGTAATTTTGGTTCTTTGTCAGACATGAACGCCAAATCCAGTACTTGGCTGAATCTTAGACTGCCTCAGTAACACATTTCTGCAAAACTAGAGTTAGGTGCTCAAATGATGGCAGGTCACAAATGTATGTGTTGTGACATCAGATGTCGTGCTCAGTCTCTTCCTGTAGCTGCCCCAGTCAGCATCATTCAGTAGCAGGTGGTTTTGGAGTGCAGTTTCACAGGATTCATGCCTCTGATATTTGAGGTGTGTCCACTCTAAGGTAGTGGTGTGGTGTCACCCTGCTGGAAATGTGTGACTTATTGCAGTGAGAGAGACAAACATAGGTATCACATGCAGTATGACGAGTTATCAGTGATTTGAGCAAGCAGTGATTTTAGGCAAGTGGATGGTGAAGTCCTAAATGTTCAGGAGCAGGCCTCTTGTTTCTAGCCCAAGCGATTTGTGGTTTTCAGGCGGTTTATTTTGCCTCACCTTAATGTATATTCTCCTTCCCTGCACAGTATATATTTATTTCAGGTTGAAAGCTCTCTTCAATTGGGAAGAGCCTTTATTGATGTTATTCATGTTCCATGAAGAATATTTGAAGTATTGACTTGTGCTTCTGAAAGTGGAAGAGGACGTAAATGGAAGGTTGTGCACAAAGAGCGAGAGAAAATGTGTACCTGTATAAAGGATACTGTTATTATATTCACACACGAGTCACAGTAGGCAGAAAGCAACAAATAATGCTGGTAACAATGCTTCCAGATATTTAGAAAGAACAGTGACTACTTTTGAAATAGGAGTTCGGACTGTGCCAAGAATTTTGAGTGAAGCAAAACCATCATTTAGTACAAGGAGCACTGCGAATCAGTAGTCACTAAGGAAATATCATCCCTGCAGAAAACAAATAACAATGCTACAGCAAGCAGTTTTTGATATGTACGACACTGGAGCATTTCTGACAGCAAAGAACCAATAAGCTTGAGTTTTAACAAAAGGTAAAAGCTAAGAATGGGTTTCAGATAAAAGAGATACAGTGGTGGCAAGATTTTGATGGAACACAGGGCCATTATAGCTGGTAGAGCGATATTCAAAAGAATGAAACACAAAATCTCACAATCTGGTACAGGTCAGATAAACCTAGGTTAGCTAGAATCAAACAAAAAAGAACTGCTGGAAGATTTTTAATGGGTCTGATGGTGTAAGGTTTTTCGTTGGCATTCTATACCATGCTGGTCCACAGGCCACAGGATCAGTTCCAGAGAGCAAATTAGTGTTCTACTCTGGGTCAGAGTTTTGCAGGTTACCACTCTGAAATGATTTCTGCTGTGTTCAAGAAGCATGAAGAACAGTTTGTACCCTATCTCATTCCACAACAAATCTGGTTCTGAATTCTACTTCAGCAGTTGAGATGAGGATCATGGAGAATGGATGTTCATGTATTTATGGTGGCTTCCCACTGCGGTGGCCCGGGTTCGATCCCGGGTCTGGTCAAGTGGGATTTGTGGTGGACAAAATGGCGCTGGGGCAGGTTTTCTCTGAGTACTTTGGTTTCCCATGCCACCCTTCCTTCCACCAATTGCTCCACGATCACCCTCACCTATCATCTGGGGCTGGTAAAATAGGTCAGAAGTGGCCGCAGTGCAGGGGACTTAGTCCCACCCCACTAGCAATAAAAAAAAGTGTTGAAGATGTTTATAATAAATATTTAGCATTAATCAGCTGTATAATATCATCTTTGTCATTGTTAAATGTGTAATATCATCTTTGTCATTGTTAAATGTGTGTGTTGTTTCTGAGGGGAGCAAGGCTTACATAGTTGCAGTGTATGTCTCTGTCTTTGTCTGTTTGAGTATCTTAACCGACCAGCCATCATGTAGCCATCCACAGTATGTCTCCCGTAGAGTGAAATATTTTTTTAATGTGCATTGTTTTGTTCCAGATCCAGCGCGCTACAATGTAGTTTCTGTATTGAGAAACCATGAGTTCTAACATTTACCTTACTTTTAATACTACTTGCCACATATAAGATTCGTCAGTGTATAAGATGCATTGCAATTTTTGTGGCAAGAAACATGTATTGTTCACAGGAAAATACAGTATTTTGAATTATTTGTATTATTTCACATTGTCTTTCTGTAATGGAGCAGTGATATGTATAAAGCCCTGAGTTAAATTAAGTCGTTTTCATATAATGAATTTATGTACCCTCAGAGCTAACAAATGAAAATCTGTGGTTCCTGAAGGATCATAATAATTTTTGTTTTTCCCAAAACACTTGTTTTGTCTTTGAGTCATTTCAGAATGATGAATACTGCTTTCTCAGTTTCATTTTTTTCCTCAGGCTTCAGTTTCTCTTTAGTTTCTTTAAATATTGTTTCTTGTGTTCTTGTTTATAATATATTGTCGTGTGTAAGGGTGGCTGTAGACGGGGTTTGGATTTGTAAATAGATTTATTGACCACTTACAGGTCATAACTGCAAATAGCTATAACGCTCGTTATTTCCACACTTTACAAATCATACATACCAAGTCTTCTCCAGCCTGCATTGTGTTCACTAGATGTTTCCTGGTAATGGATATTAACAGTGGAGATTCTTCGGATTTCTTCACAGAATCCTGCACAGAACTTTACTGAACTTTGTCTCTTGCTTATAACATCTTGGCATGGACCACACAGAAAACACACCATCTCCATTGTTGTAGTCCAACTGTTGCATTACTAAGAATCTAGCAGCAGGAACTATTGCCCAGAAATGGCCACTGTTTACAGAGTCATTGGTTAGCAGTGGGTCTATACGCCACAATATATTTATTTCAGACTCCACCAAGAGAAAGGTATGGAGTCGATATGACTCCTTTGTCCTATGTACCTGGTGGTAAAATTGAACGTTATCTTGGGAACTTGAATTTCTTCTTCATCAGAGAAAGCACCTGCATTAGAGAGGTAAGAAAGCTTTGTTTTCTTTATCATAATCAGATTTATTCTCTTGAGGGATGATGAATCTTTATGATTCTGTCACATTTTACAGTTTGCAGAAAGTGTGCAATGTGCTAAACATGACCTATCTTGTAGGTTCTGATGCATGTGAAATATTAAAGTAATGTATTGTTATGGTAATACTATAAACTCTCTCTCCTTCACCGTAAATGATTATAATAGTGTATGGGCATGGAAGTAAAGAGCCATATATTCTTAACTCTAGCATTAGATAGTGTTAAATGGTCAGCTTTGTGTTCCAGCTGCTTTACCATTCATGAAAGACTCCTCTGTAGCCATTAGATGGGGGTTGGTGTTGAGGAGAAAAGTACCTGCTGCTGCCGATGCTGGGAATGAAACTCCAGTTGTCTGGCACTTAAGCAGTAACTTCACTGACTGACCTACCTCAGTTCATAATCAAATGGTGTAGTTTAATGGAGAATTAGTTATGAAACAACAATGGTTAATTTAAATGATTATTTATTTTCTTTACTTTTAATGTCTGATGTATCAGTTTGGTTCAAACCAAGACGGGACACTGAACTCTTTTACGACTGACTGTATTAACCTTTATGTTTATTTTCATTACTGTCAGTGTCATCACATTCCAGTGTCTTAGTTTATTTAACAATGCTTTCTCATCTGTACAGATTATATAACTCAAAATGAAGTATTAATCGTGATTGATGAATTAAGAAGGAAGTGTAAGGAAGCGGGTGTGTTCCGTTTTAAGATATTGTTCCAGAATTTGCCTGAACTGGCTGAGGAAAGCCATGAAAATCCTCAGATATGACAGCATTGAGGCTGAGAATCAAACCCTGAACCTCCCAAACACAAAGCAGAGCATGAACAATTCAACCATGATATTCAGTTCTAATAAGAAATGTACAGTTTCAAGATCAGAATAATTTAGGACCAGTTCTCTGCTGGAATCATAATCTTGAAAAATGCGCTTGAGAAAGCGTTCACTGGAAATTCATATAGAAAGAATGAAGACTGAAGCAGCAGTCCACTGTTGACAATATACTTGTATTTTATACTTTTTAAGAACTCATTCATTCCATCTACTTTTAACTTTCGTAGTATCTGTAGAAGTTTTTGTAAATAAATGATGAAAGATAAGCAGTTGCTAGAAGAGTGTGACACACACACACACTCACTCACTCATGAAATATTGTAAGGTATTGAGAACCAGAAGATGACTATTTTTAGGCAAAACATGTAGATGTTACATTGATATAGTGTTGTAAAAACATTTTAATGTAAATTATTGTTATTTTGATACAATTAATTTCAGCATCATACAGTAACAGTTCCTTATAAAATAAAGTGGGATAAAAGTGCAGTTGCAGAATCAAGCTTTGTATAAGAGGGAGACACTTTGAAGAAGTTGTGTGAATAAAATGTCTGATTCCTCTATGAAATTTTGTAAAATAGCTCTGGTTGGACTTCTCAAAATTTAGATGCCTCACGTCTGAACATTGTATGTTTTAACTGTAAACCTTATATTCAGGTATATGTGAACCGTCTTTTTGTGACTAGGGAGGAGGCCTGAGTGGCTTCGTTCACAGTTTCGTAACCGAAGTTCTAGCCATTGTACGTGCACATGTGACTGCCCTGGGAGGAAATGCAATGGTAGCATATTTCATGTCCGAATGTGTATTGTACCACAATCCACATAAAAACCAGGTAAGAATTTTTCTGTCTAATTTGCCTTTTGAATAACTGATGTGTTTAATTTCTTTTTTAATGACAAGCTTAAAATGACCCAGGTTAACAGGTCTGCTTGTGAACTATTAATGGTCAAACATATGATCTTAGATAAAGATATAGTTTTGCACACTTTTAATCTAATACAGCTACATTTCAATTTTATGATATAATTCTATGCTTTCTGTCATTCTGTTTATTTTGGTCCAATTTAAGGATCATAAGAACACTGTTAATTTAGTAATCTAACATTTTCACCACTTAATGTTTTCTCTTGGATTCATGATCTGATTTGAAAGTGATGATAAGAGATTACATGAATTAACATTTATATTTGTCAAGTAAAACTTTTTTTTTCCTCCCCCCAAATTTTGCTGTACCTTGAAGTTCAAGTACGTTATTTACTCTGTGATGTTGATAGCTGATCCCATCTGGAGACGTTCTCACATGTGACAGGTTTGGATGTAGTTGAGCAGTAGCACAAACAAGGTTATACTGTGTTGCTTGCTTAATTCTTTGTCTTTGTGCTGTTGCCTGTGCGTGAATGGGTTTTGAATGGTTTCGCATATCTGTAGTGAATAATTTGCTACATAGACAGTGTGTTATATATGCTAGTATGTCAATAGTATGCAGTTGTCTGAACTCATAGACATTGTTTAGCAACTTTGCTTTCCTCATGTAGCTTGGCGGCTGTAAAGTGTCTGAAATACTTATAGTATCTGCAGAAGAAGTTTGCAGATTTGGTATTTACTTTGAGACACACACGTAGGTTGCCTGTCTAAGTTCATGATTTGCATTGCTAGGATTAGTATCTGTATATGCTGTCCTGAGGAAGAATACAAGTATGAATGCTGTCTTAAATTGTGTCTTAACCCTTTCATAGTATACTGGGAATTTAAGGCCCCTCCATAGCTCATAGACCGTTTTAACAAATGATCGGTTATTCAGTTTATACAAATGAAATGTAATTGAGACAGATGAAACTATTTCAGCCTCATAGAGCAAATCTTCTGACTGCAAGTGCTCGTAGTCCAAGTACTGTCTTAGAGATGTCTGTAGTGTCCTGAATAAAACCCTGCTGTATTGACATGAAGTCATATAATGGACAGGCAACTGCCAGTTGAGCTTGGATGTGAATTCTTTCTGAGGTCAAGGCTCAAATCTCTCGATGAGAACACTAGCTATCCTGATGGAGGTTTTTCGTGATTTTCCACACTCCATCCAGGTAAATGTGGGGATAGTATCTCGACTGGACTGTGACAGCCTTCTTCCAAATCCATTCCAATTCGTGAATTGTCCTGTCATTCCAAGTCAAGATACTGACCACATCATAAAGTAAACTAGAGAAACGATGTAGATGGATTCTTTTAATTTGACTTTTATATCCACCATATTTTTTTTTATTTTAATTTGTTTTTGTGCAGTGAAACAGTCCATTTGGTGCCCTGGCGGCATGACGTTTTTTGGCCTTAGCCGGTTGTTTGTGTGTTTCTTCTGTCAGAGATCCCAGTCCCTTCACGTCGGCCTGTATGCTAACAGCATGCCAATGTTTTTGTTGTGTGGAGGTGAATAGCTGGATCACGTTTTTCTCCCAAGTGCTCATGGTAATTAAGGAACTGAACACGTGACGTGACGCGACGCGACGCGAACTGCGGGTTCAGTCAGACGAGCTAGCGGAAATGAAGGGTGTGAGAAGGGAAACGGTAACGTGGATTGTTTCGTACAGCCTTGAACTGCTGTATCGGGCTCATCCTCCCCGTCATTTCCCGCGTTTCCTTCCTACGTCTCTCCCATCTTGCCACCACCATCTTCAATTCTTTCTTTTTCTGTTACTGCTCATTTCCAGGGGCCATAATTTGTTATTACAGTTTCAGCGTGCGATTTCCCAGTCAGGCGGATGCATCTGCGAGACAAGGCATTTTCGGCTGGACCCAGAGATTATCAATGAGGACGGTTATTGTTGTCATAGTCACATTGACAATTACGAAATATAGCGGTGTAATGTTTCGAATTAGGTCCAATATATAGGTTCATAGGACGGCTATTCTAAATTTTAAATGATTTTCGTCATTCCGAGCAAATTCTTTAATCTGCACTATACAGAATCCATGAGGAGGTGATAATCAGTTATCTGGCCGGGGAGTTACTTGGAATCATGTAGTGTCATACAGTTTTATGGTAAAGGCAGAGCTCTCCCTGGTACAGGACATGGAGGCCCATAGGGTTGTGAGACGTTCAGCCTTCCACATTTTCTCTAGACAGTCAGCTCACAGATGGCGGTAAGGTTCTCAGCCTTACGCGCCGGTCGCTCTTTACCCCCAGGAATATTCCTAGTGCTTATTTCTGTTAGAGGCTGAGTCGACTCTAGGGCCATAGCGAGGCTGGAAGAATTAGGTCAATTGAAAAATTCAGTGACCTTATCGGGAATCGAATCCTCTACCTTCCGTGTTGTAGCGTAGTGCCTCAACCAACTGCACTACCGCGTGCCCCCTGTTAATGGATAAACATGATGAAAAAAGTTTCGAACGCTTCTTTCACGTGCACGAAACAATTAACGTAAGTACTAAAACAATATAATATCGAAAACTTAGAGAAATGGAGTTGGGTGAGGGGGTGGAACGGATTCATCAGGCTGAGGGTAGGGACCAATGGCAGGCCTCTACGAACACTGTAATGAACCCTTGGATTACATAAAATTCTGGGAATTTATCGAATCTGAGCAACTGCTGTATTCTGAAGAAGGACTCATCTTCATTAAATTTGTTATACTATCGAAAGTGTTGAATTATCTTAATATTTTGGGAAACGCTATAATACACGTATTTGCATTCTACAACTGTGAAGTAGTGAAAATGGTTGTGTGCCTGTTGGACTTGTGTAATGGTTTTCGGTATCGATATTATCACGGAAAGTAAATATAAAACCTGTCGATCCTTGCCTAGAAATTCGTCTTCTCGTTCATCGCTAAGAATAAAGTTACTTTCTTGTGGCCTATTGTTCCCGAGTTTCACGTGCGTCATTCGACGGAAGAGGAGAAAGGGTATGAGTGCATGTCAGAAACAGTGTACAGGAACTTCATTATCAAGCCAGTGGCTTATCTGAAACAAGAAAAACAGAAATGTTGATGTCATATTGTTTGTACCCAACAGAATCGTTCATATTCTCTTCGGGTTGAAGTGGATTTTGTGTTTCTTAGTTCAGTTATCTCGCACAGGACCAGTCCACGAAACGCTGTCCTAAAATAATCAACATAAGGTACACTTCCTTTCTCTCCCCTTCTCTTCTTAGTACATATTTTCTTTCCATCCATTTAAAGCAACGCAAATAAGTACAACACAGAATCCATGAAATTCCTCGTCTTCCTTGATGGACTAGGGTGTCTGGCCTGTTCCCATTCAGAATTCATTGCGAAATTGTGGATCTTCTAGACAGTCGGCAGGACTCCTTGGACAGGGGATCAGCCCGACTCAAGGCCGTTACCTACACACGCCAACAAAAACACAGAGGAAACGTAGGCAGACATCTATTCCTCTGGTGGGCTTCGAAGCCACGGTTCCAGTGCTTGAGCGGGCGAAGACATTTCATGCCTTACACCGCGTGGCCGCTGTGATCGACGCGAAATTCCTCATTGTGTGTTTTCCTTGCTTCCCTTGATGGTTGATCACCCTTAGGCGGCTCATACACGTACGAGTCTGGCTCGCGAGTCCGGCTGGGCGAGCTTGACTTGGGAGCCGGGCTTGGATTAATTTCACCACACACGCATGATTGTGGCGAACCACACACGGACGAGTTTGGCTCATGGGAACCCGAGCCGAGTCAGACTGAACGAGCCAGACTTGTACATGTATGGGCCCCTTTAGGTCCAGTTTGTCTCATTTCTAGTTACCACCAGTCTTTGCCCTTCGGATTCAGAGACTAGGGTTCGCATCACTACAAAACCATCGATGACCACCATAGAACCGGCCCTGAGCCGTAATAATCCACTTCACATTTTATCGATTTGTCTTCCTTTCAAATTTCAGGTCAAAAATTTTGTATGCATATCTCTTGCCTCCGATGCTTGGCGCATACCTCTCTTATGTGAATTTCGGGTAACCTGGAACATTTGAAGTCAAAATCTGGAAATACCGTTGTCCTGGAAGCGCTCATCAGTAACCGTCTTGTAGGGGCCGCGCCGTAGTTCAAGCGGTTAGTCGCTGGCTTCCCGCCGCGGTGGCCCGGGTTCGATCCCGGGGTCTGGTCAAGTGGGATTTGTGGTGGACAAAGTAGCGCTGGGGCAGGATTTCTCCGAGTACTTCGGTTTCCCCTGCCAATCTTCATTCCACCAATTGCTCCACAATCACCCTCACATGTCATCTGGAGTTGGTACAATAGGCCAGAAGTGGCCGCAGTACAAGGGACTTACTCCCACCCCACTAGCAATAAAACAAAACCGCTACCTTCAGTGATCTATTGTGCGACAGTTCTGCGTACCTACATGTTAGATTTTTTTTTTTGCACGAAATTATAATTGCTTCATATTTTCCATGGGGCACGCGGTAGCGTATTTGGTTGCACTATTCTACAAGTCGGAAGGTCGCTGGTTCGAATCTCGATTAGGTGGATTTTTTCAATTGACCTAATCCTTCCAGCCGCACCATGGCCCTGGGTTCGACTCAACCTCTAACAAGTAAGTACCAGAGATATTCCTGGGGGTGAAGGGCAGCCGGCGTGTAAGGCTGACAAACTCACCGCCATCTGTGAGCCGATGGAAATATGGGAGCCTCGACCTCTCACAACTCTATGGACCTCCATGGCCTGTTGTTGCTGTTGTTATTGTTATTATTATTATTATTTAATATTTTCCATGGCTAGGTGGCAGGTTGGACAGCATAGGAATCCGGATTCGATATCCGGC
>NW_019719375.1:236043-241175 GCF_002891405.2 Cryptotermes secundus | reverse complement strand
GGGGGCCCGGGGGGGGGCGGTGACGGGGGGGGGGGGTGAAGCTTCTCATTCATGTTCATCGAGAGCTGAGGTTAAGAATGCGTTGGAGCCATATCTCCTCTTTCCCATGTCTTCTTGGTGTGGTGCTTAATGAAGTGTAGGGACTTACTTTTACCGTAATAGAAGTAATTTACATAAAATATGGCTCTAGAGATCTCTCAGCGAGGGATGTTAACATAATTAAAAGACCTGAAGATTTTGAGCTTCTAGGATCAGTCGCTCTTAAACCCATATATGCAAAGCTGTGATCCAAAACCGTCAAAGAAAACATGACAAGGGTTTACATGTGACTAAAATATTAAAATCGATTTTAAGGAATCTTTTTTTTTGGGGGGTGGAATGCTGACTGTGCGTGTACCTTGCTAGTGCCTTAGTGGTTGGACAGATATTCTTGTCAGTATTCAAGAGTGTATCTCACATAGGTCGGTGTCCAGTGAATGTGAACATTCTCACTCCAAAAACAGAGGGCTGTCAGGTGGATCCCAAAACACAAGACATGTATTTTTTTGAAGATGGGTCTAACGATTTTTATTAAATTTCAATAATTTACAGAGGACAACTTCCTATGTAAGACTCCGTAGGTGGTATGCATATTAAGGGTCCAGATGTGAAATGTTGATTTCGTTGAAATTAGCATCACTTGTCTGACAGATTTTATTGGTGTTCGGTATTCAGCAGCCAGCAGTGATCTACTGGGTTTTGAAGGTAACGTAGGCAATGTCAGTCACACAAGAGCAAGTATGTGCAATGCCTTTGCACTAGTTTTTTTAATGAATACTGATTAATGTTTGCTTTCAGGGTCAGTGTCTTATCAATGTTGGAGGTGATGTAGTCTATGTCTCCTACTACTCAGAAGATTGAACTGAACCCACAGTATGAACAAGCAGCTGAACTACTTTATTGTACTTGGGCCTACATGGATTGTCAGCTAGGAGGTTCTGCTGTATCTTGCAGGATGACCAGAAATGACTTCTTGTTATTTATTTTTATACCATTATTTAAAAATGATTGTATCTTGAGATATGACTTCAGTTTTTGTGAAGAAGGATTGTAATCAGTTCTGTATTCTGGGATATAACAGCGTGTAGTCTGTTGAAAGTTAACTGACATTGTGGAGGAACATTGTGCTTCCAGCTTCAGGATGAAAGGGCAGCCAAGCAAGAAATCAGCATGAAGCAGTGCTTGCTCAAGAAGTAACAAACCAGCATGAAGCAGGGTGGGAGCAGTGCTTGCTCAAGAAGTAACAAACCAGCATGAAGCAGGGTGGGAGCAGTGCTTGCTCAAGAAGTAACAAACCAGCATGAAGCAGGGTGGGAGCAGTGCTTGCTCAAGAAGTAACAAACCAGCATGAAGCAGGGTGGAAGCAGTGCTTGCTCAAGAAGTAACAAACCAGCATGAAGCAGGGTGGAAGCAGTGCTTGCTCAAGAAGTAACAAACCAGCATGAAGCAGGGTGGAAGCAGTGCTTGCTCAAGAAGTAACAAACCAGCATGAAGCAGGGTGGAAGCAGTGCTTGCTCAAGAAGTAACAAACCAGCATGAAGCAGGGTGGAAGCAGTGCTTGCTCAAGAAGTAACAAACCAGCATGAAGCAGGGTGGAAGCAGTGCTTGCTCAAGAAGTAACAAACCAGCATGAAGCAGGGTGGAAGCAGTGCTTGCTCAAGAAGTAACAAACCAGCATGAAGCAGGGTGGAAGCAGTGCTTGCTCAAGAAGTAACAAACCAGCATGAAGCAGGGTGGAAGCAGTGCTTGCTCAAGAAGTAACAAACCAGCATGAAGCAGGGTGGAAGCAGTGCTTGCTCAAGAAGTAACAAACCAGCATGAAGCAGGGTGGGAGCAGTGCTTGCTCAAGAAGTAACAAACCAGTATGAAGCAGGGTGGAAGCAGTGCTTGCTCAAGAAGTAACAAACCAGCATGAAGCAGGGTGGGAGCAGTGCTTGCTCAAGAAGTTACAAACCAGTATGAAGCGGGTGGAAGCAGTGCTTGCTCAAGAAGTAACAAACCAGCATGAAGCAGGGTGGAAGCAGTGCTTGCTCAAGAAGTAACAAACCAGCATGAAGCAGGGTGGGAGCAGTGCTTGCTCAAGAAGTAACAAACCAGCATGAAGCAGGGTGGGAGCAGTGCTTGCTCAAGAAGTAACAAACCAGCATGAAGCAGGGTGGGAGCAGTGCTTGCTCAAGAAGTAACAAACCAGCATGAAGCAGGGTGGAAGCAGTGCTTGCTCAAGAAGTAACAAACCAGCATGAAGCAGGGTGGAAGCAGTGCTTGCTCAAGAAGTAACAAACCAGTATGAAGCAGGGTGGGAGCAGTGCTTGCTCAAGAAGTAACAAACCAGTATGAAGCAGGGTGGGAGCAGTGCTTTCTGCCTGCTTCCTGCTGATTTCTTGCTCAGTTTGCTCTTCAAGCCTGAAAATGGAGGCTAAATGTTCTTCTAAAATGTCAGTTGACTATTCACACAGTATTATATTTCAGAAGGTAGGACATTTTGTAACCACTATTGTGAGAATCTCAAATCCTGCAGGAATTGTAATTATGTTTTTTTTGAAGGTATAGTGTAGTTACTTTGTAAACACATTTTAAAATTTTTTGTGGGTATGTAGATATCATTAAATGACTGCATAGTTTAGAACAAGCCTTTTCTGAACTGTGTTTTTATAGATTGTATTACAGATGTACTTCTATACAAGACTTATTTTTAGGCCTGTGATACTTAAAAACATTTAAGAAGTATCTACATTATTCTCATGGATTCTCTTTCGTGTCCCGTGCAACTCTGAAAGATTTAAAATTCAAAATTTAAATTAAGAAAAGGATAAACTTTAATTTTGAATTTTAAAACATTTAGAATGAATCACATGGGAAAAGAAAGTGAGTATGTGTGGAAAGTAGACACAGTGCAACATTATCTACATTGTGTTTGGTATATGACTCATTTTGTAAAGTGCGTTTTCCCTTTTTTTATTAGGATGTCATTGTTGTGTTATTAACAGGAATATTGTGTGTACTTAACATGTTTACATAAGAATGGATTTTTTATGATAGTTTTTGAAAATAAACAGTAGACATGTTTTTCTTGCTTAGGTTTGTTGACTTTTGTGAAGTTTATGTTCTAGCCCACATCACAAGAATCCATATATACTAATGAACTATGGATCACAGGAATATCACGGGTAGCCTCAACTCACCTTATTGACAAATTTTGTTTCAAGCTGTTCAAAATTTTTCCATCAAAATGGGAACACAAGCAAATTTTGAGATATTTAGGTATGAACTAATTTAAAGTTTCATCAGTGTGAACTTGGAAACCAAAATTTCAACCAATAATGATTGCAATTCTGAATCTAAAAAATAATAATTTGTAAAGTATTCAAACAGTGTTTAATATTAATATCAGTGTAGACGTAAATATTTCAGAAAAAGGTACTTACGATCTCGCTTTCTTTGTGGCATGATTCCACAAAAATACATTAATTTAGGACAGCTTATGAGTTTTTTTTAACAAATTTACCACTTAATGTTTTAAATATTCATTTCAGAACCTAAGGGCTTCAGGAAATAATTGAGGGTCCTGCTGGCTGTGATATTTATGAACCCTTTTAGCGAAAACTTTACAGAGATACTGAAAGTGTCAAATCTATTGGAGAACATAATTGAAAATTAAAGAGAAAATAGATTATTTTATGTTGCATTTTTGTGTATGTGTGTATTTATTTATGTGGCCCGTGTACTCTGATGTTATATTCTGTGACTTTATAGCATAGCATGGTGTGTACGCCCTGAATTAGAAACATCGACCGTTTAATTCAAGATCTGCTTTTTCTCTTGCTGCATGGAAAACTATTGAACAGCACAGTCAAATTCGTATTGCTTCTTCGTATTCAGGATGTCCTGGGTTCAAATCTTGGTCCAGAGTCTGCCTGGTTTTCAGAGTAGCAGTAACACTAAGGCAAATAGTAGTGATGGCCATTACAGGCCCAGAACAGTTCTTACTCACATGTTGGGCTGTTAGAAGTGTTACGATGTTGACATTCGAAATATGTGGGAGTATGACAACCCAAAAGATAAAGCACGGTCAACAGGTCACTCAGTTGGCCATGTCCTTTGTTAATGGGTTAATAGTTAAGACAACTATGGTGTGTGAGTATAAAAAATTCGCATTCACAATTTAAAAATGATGCTGAAATTGAATGGAAACTAATGTATGCTTGTGGAATTTCCTACACATTGTTTGGTTGTATGATTGTTACTCGATTTTCAGAACCTTGTTTGTGATAATGAGATGGGTCATATGAAAATGAAATTGGCATTTAGGTTGGAAAGGCTTAAAATTGCTCATCATACCCTCATGCAACTCCTAAGGAAAAGAATTTGACCAGTAATTAGTGGATAAAATGGAAAGAGTTTCACAATTTTAGAAATTTATTGCTGAAAATAAATAGGAATGTAATTTCATGGGCAAGAAATAAACTGATTTTATTTGTTGTGTAAAAATAATTTCTAGATGCCAGCAGTTTATTAATTATACACACAAACTCATACACAGTTTGTTTTAAAGTGTGATGTGGCTGAAACCAGGATCTGGTGTGTGTTTACAGAATACTGACACTGACTGTTAATAAAGCCTTTACTTGTTACTTATTGAAGTCCTCTTACCCCCAAAATGTGACATTTATTAGTGCTGTATTGAAACATACTCATATAGAATTGTTAGGACACTGTCCATTATGTTTGGTATTGATTATGTTGAGCTATAGAAGTTGTGTAGAATCAGATCATATGAGGGGATGACAAGGAAAGTTGCAATATCCTCCTTCAAGGAACTATTTGGATGTGCCTGGAGTGCTTGTGGAAGGCTGCGAAGCTCAGATAAAGTGCTTCCTGGCTAATAAGCAGGTGACCAGAATGTGGCGGGTTGAGCCAGTCATGTAAGGATGGCCAAACTGCAAGAAAATCGTTCATTATACTAATATTAATGTTGGTCTAGCAAATGAATATAAAGGGGCTAATTGATTATTATTAGTTATGCTGTTTCATTCCAAGAGGCGATGTGGTGCCAGTTGAGGTGGAAATGCGAATGTGAATGGGTAGAAGGCAAG